>NC_057812.1:7457114-7620830 GCF_018294505.1 Triticum aestivum | reverse complement strand
CTCTCTCTAGCCGAACATACCTATCTTTCACCAACGCTCCCCACATTTGAAGCACATGCCGCATGCGCACTTGTAGTTGCGCAGGGCCGCCATGTGATCTTTGCCGCAGGCTGGCTCTTGGAGTCGATCCCCAGTTCAGGCCGCCTCCAATGCTCGACGATTGTCTGCTGCGGCGGGAGGGGCGGGCAGAACCGGCCGTGGAGGGGGTGCACCCAACTCCACCACTGGCCGCGACAATTGTCGAGCGGGTGCTGGCTCCCTTCACGACCACGACAGCTGGCCCATCAATTCTTCCTGTAACAAGGCAAGAGAAAAGGCAGTATCAAGCTCTTGGGGCCGGTGTAGAACCACACCAGTTTTGATTTCAGGTTTTAAACCATCTAAGGAACCGAGTAGCGAAGAATAGTGGATCAAAGGAAGGATTATGGGCAAGTAAATGATGCATCAATTCCTCAGAGTGTTACATATACTCGACTACTGATTATGCTTTATGCCATAAACCAAGCCATCCAAATACAGTATGTTGTAATCGAGGGATGGTCGAAACCGGCTCTGTGCAAGCTTGCTGGTATATATTGGTGGGGTTTCTGAATTTTTTGGATAGGTAGGTTCCAGGACCTCAACACGTATGATAATGTCACCAAAACGTGTGCACCAAGGCCTTGCATTAAGGTTGAGGATTTCCCTGTGAGTTACTGCAAGCTAGTACGAGCTTGCCACCAACCTAAGACTTGAGCCATCAGATTATACACTACACATGTAGATAAGCATTATAATGGGTCTGTTTCCTAATCATTCTGAATCTTTTTTGACAAGTTGGTTTCAGCTGGACGGATCAGCAACGTGCACAGGCTACAAAAGGAAGGATGGGGATATCATCGGCTGCTCTTCACGGGCCGATTGGTAATTCGTCTCAGAAAATATGCGTCTACTTAAACTTTTTGTCTACAAAGGAAAGGTCTTTAAGCATTCTTCTTCTTCCTGGAACTACACAGGTTGGGGCAATTGTGCTAGCAGATGCTCTGCTCGTCGGTGCCCAAAGTATTGGCCCTCTGCTTCAACAATTACAGCATCATTAACTGATCAATTGCAAGGAAGATGTTGTGGTGTTCAACCAAACTTGAAGGTGGCAATTCGGGCCTTCATCTTGAGAGAGACCCAAAACAACTGCACGAGGACACAGTTGCCGCCGTTCCCCAGGCCTGCTATGTTAGCACAGAGACTGAATGTTGTTTCGTGCAAGTATCTACTTATGAATCTAGAGCCTCATTCAGACTCAATGAATTACAGATGTTCAGGCCGCACAGGACAACTATGATTTCGTGGAATTATCCAGTTGAAAATTCTGTTGAGAAAATCTTGAGTCTCAAAATATCACTTGTGTGGATATGATATGTCAGACTTTGGGAGCTATTTTCAGTTTAGCAGCGTATGGTGCTAAGCTGGCACATGTTCTGTAGCTGGAGATTTATCCAGCTCTTAAAAAAAATGAAGAGAGACTTCAGCTCTTTCTCTAAAATGAACTGTAGAGAGGCTTTGACACGATGGCAATCTTGGTGCGCCGGAGTCCTCTGTTTCAAAGTGAGTCCTCTTATTGTGATTCTCAATCCAATGTTCACGCTCTGATGAAGAACGAGCAAAGCATGTGTGTGTGGTAGCTCTCCTTGAGAGGTTGCATGCTCAGGGATGAAGCACGGAAGGGTGTTTCATCTTCCAAATGGCCTTCCACATATGTTCCTGATGACCCTGAAACTTGTTCAAAACATGTTGTGTACATGCCAATAATGAACAGCAGAGGGTGAAGAAATAATCAGTAGTATCATTCATGCAATCGACAACAGCATATGACCCAGCTCAATCTCCTCCCTCAAGTTTGTTGATCTAAAGATTATACACAAGTCAAGGCCCTCACTCAGGTTGATATCCGTCCAACAACACAAAGAAACACTTAGGCATAGGCATCAAACAGGTGAGGTGAGGCCAAGAAGCAAACAGATCCAGTCAGGGTAACAAACAAAATCTAACTACTGTTTTGCAGCACAAAACGATAAAGGGACCCTAGCTCATCTCTTTCTTCCCAATCTGCCAATGCATCACAGTCTTGCAGCAAAAAAACAGAACCCTTTGTGCAATTTTTAGAACACTGGCCTACTTCTTGGCCGGAGCTTCGCTCTTCTCCGCCACCTGCTTCTTCTTACTCCACTTCTCCTTCCACTCAAACTTCACTCCAAGCCGTGACCAGATAGTATACAGATAACCTTTGTAAAGGGCTGACGCAATCTCTCCGGAGTGGTCGCTCATATCCTCCACCACCCCCTTGACAAAGACGTAGAGGTAGTACAAGCCCACACCTATGAAACCTATCACGGCCGAAGTCGTCCACCCGAGTATCCTCACCTTGTCCACAAGCATCCGGACGTCCTCGTTGATGCGATGAAACCTCTTCCTGTTGCTCTCCTTCATCTTCTTGACCGTCTCGTTGAAGACCATGTTTGTCAGATTTGCCACGCGGCGTCCTTCCGGAGAGAGCTCTTCATACTTGGCTGCTGCTGTCTTGTTGTCCAGCGGCTGGAATGGCATCTGGGCAACGCCCCTCCGCTGCTGCCCAGGCCCAAAGGGGGTCTGCACACATCATTACAGAGCAAAAAAATCAAGTTAGCACGCCGTGAGCATCCCCATTGAGACTTTACAGGAAGAGAAAGCAAAATATGTAGTGCAGCTGGGAACGCTCATTACTAACCAGTCCATAAGCAGTGATGTCCGGACGCGACAAGCGGCGTGCCACAGGAAGAGCAGGCACACCAAAAGACACAACCTACAAGAAGAATGCGTATTTACTTACACATGGGTGAATGGACCAATAAGAAAAGCTACTGCAAACTGTTCAGCTCTTGACATCAAATGCACTATTGAAATTGGACTAAAGCACTCCTGATAAGAAGCGAGGACCGTCTCTAAGGATTAAGGATCAGTGAGGGGATCAAAATCTTATAGCATGATAATCAGGAACACACCAAGAATGATGATCTCCAACACCGATGGGCATAAGCAATTTACACGTGCACATACCCTCCAATTATTCAGGGTTTATTAGGGGGGATTATACAATCTAAAGAAGTTAGTTTCTTATAAAAAACGTTGCCACTTCCATTATTGCCTACAAACAGAGCATTGTTTATTACATATATTAGGTATCATTTTGTTAACAGAATCTCCAATTTTTGCATACAAGTATAAGACAGGCAGAGAAACAAAATCACCAACATGGAAGTCGCTTTCTCAGCAGTGGGTGAGATCAGAGAAAGGAAATCAAGTCGACTAACATGGCAATCACTACAACACTCCAGTCTCCAGGGACTAACTAGATGCGACCAGTACAAATCCGACAGGGACTAAAGCACTCCTGTAAAGAGGCGAGGACTGCCTCTACGCATCAGTGAGGGAGGAAGGGAGCAAAGAACTGACCTCCGATGATATGCTCCTGCAGGACACGGGCTGACCACCGGCCAGTGGGGTTGTGCGGGGCGCAGGTTGAGGCACACGCGGAGCAGAGGTATGGATGCCAGCGCCATCGTCCTTGGCATTCCTTCAGAAAAAACAGAAGAGGAAAAAAAGAACATATGTTGAGAAACATGGCTATCCAGATACCAGATACGACAAGCAGGAAAAAACAGACTGTAATAATTTTACCTCCATTTGGACTCACGCAGGAGGTCAATTGGCCTTGAAGGTCCCTTGCCCTGCTGCTCACCCTACAAATGCAGCATCGAACATAAATAGCGAGCTTGGACTGTAGGTGTTGCAAGCATCATCAAAAGAGCTTGGACTGTAGGTATTACAAATCTTAAGAAAGTAGCAAGCTTTCCTTAGTTTAACCTCAATTGTTGTGTACAAATTCTCCAGTTTCTGCATTTAAGTGGTATATATAATAAGACACACAGACAGAAAGACAGAGATGGGGGTAAAATCGCTAGCACCCAAGCTGTGCTCACTGCTGTGAGCACATGGAGATAGGGCAAAATCAAGTGCCTATCACCACAAATACGCCAATCTCCATAATAAATCGGCCAATCAAGTCCTAGAAATGGAAGATGGACACTCCTGGGATGCGACCCATACTAACCAAAGCACTCCTGGGACTACTAGAATCGGCCAATCAGGTACTAGTCTCGCTACCAAGGATGGGAGAGGGACGGGGAGACGGACCTGCACGGGCTTGCTGCTGTAGGTCATCGGACGAACGCATGGGCAGGGTGCCGGCGGCGAGGCGCGGGGAGCCGCAGCCCGCACCTGCAGAGCCGAGCCGCGCACCCTGGAGGCAAGCCGCCCAAGAGCCATCCCTCGCGGAGGTCGTGGACGGCGGCGGCGGCGACGTCGGGGACGGCGGCGGTCGACGGCGTCTAGGGTTGGGGCGGGCAGGTTGGTGCTCGCTCGATTTCTCCAGAACCTTCTCCAGAGTGGATCGGGCGCTCCCTATATATGTATATATACTAAATAAACTAAGCGCCACCTCTCCATTCGGTTGATAAAACTCTGTTTGATTCTTTTTTAAATATAAGTCTTTTTTTATATTTCAATACGGACTACATACGGATGTATATAGATATAGTTTAAAATATAAATTTTGCTCCGTATGTAGTCTATATTATAATCTCTACTAAAAAAGAGTTATATTTAGAAACAGAGAGAGAGTACTATGTTTAGTTGCGAACCAACCTGTGCTTCGATGATTAGGAGGATTGTGGCATCCTCCGCTCACCAGAGTTGCAAGTCCCGGACTTGACATTTATGCTCGCATTTTTCTGAATTTTTGGCAATGTGCATTTAGTGGGAGAAGACGTTACCCGTCGACTACAAAGGTGTATGTGACGATCTCATCAATTTCAAGATGATGTGCCGGTTCAGTCTCGCGGAGGTGCTCATAGGGGTAGTGTCGTGGTTTTGTCACGGTAAATGTCCTAATGTGAGGACTTAGACGTGAGGCCATCGCAAACGGTGATTAGCTTGTCGGGGTTGAGCGGGTCGAAGGACACGGGTTTACCCAGGTTCGGCCCCTCACGATGGAGGTAAAAGGCTACTCCTGTTTTTCCACTTTTTGCCTGAGTATCGATTATAAGGGAGCGCATTCGCTTGACCTAACTATCGATTGATTGTAAAAGCCTGCTGCGTCGCAACAGTCGCTCCACACCACTAACGTACAGCCCCGCCGCCTAGCCCCCACGCCGATGCGAGGGGCAAAGACCTGCAGCGCTGCCACCAGCCATCCCCGCCGCCACGCCACCACACCACCACCACACAAGCGTCTCCGCGCCCTACCAGAGCCACCCAGCACCCCGCTACCCCATCCCGGAGCAGCCGAGCCGCCAACCGCCATGCTACCACCTAGCCTGGCTGCCGGCCACCCCAAAGGCGTCCGCCGCCACCCCCCCTGGATCTGGGCAGGGGCACCCAGATTCGCCGCCAGCAAGGCCCCCGCCCCCACCCCGGAGCCCCACAAGGAGGGGGGAGAACCCTCGGCACTCCAGGATGCAGAGGAGGAAGGAGCTGAGCACGAGGAAGGACCGATGACCGCCGCCGCCGACGCGGAGGGCCATGCCTGGCGATGCACACCTCCAGAGAGCGGGAAGAAGGCGCCCCGCTGCCGCCTATGTCGCGCGGTCTTTGTCCAGTGACGCCACCGGTGGCAGCGAGGAGGGGGAGCCGGGGCGAGGGGTAGGGTTGTGTTATCCTCTGCCTACCAGAGTTGTAAGTCCGAGACTTGACATTGGTGCTCGCATTTTTCTAAATTGTTGATGATGTGTATTTAGTGGGAGGAGACGTTCCCGTCGACTACAAAGAAGTCTGTGGCGACTTCGTCAATTTCAAAATGATATGCCGGCTCAGTCTCTCGGAGGTACTCATAGGGGTAGGGTGTGTGTGCGTGCGTTCATAAGAACGAGTGTATGCTCGTGTAATGTGAGCGATTTTGATTGTACCATGTTAAAAGAAATTACATTTGATTTCTTATATAAAAAGTACTATCTCCACCTCAATGTAAGAGCCTTTTTTAGGCTATAAGAGCATCTCCACTAAAAAGGGCAGACCGGTGCACGTAGCTCCTGTTTGCGTAGGGTCCGGAGAAGGATCCGACCATTTTGGGTCTATAGTACACAGTCTTTACCTACAGTTTTGTAAGAGGCTGTTTCCAGGATTTGAACCCGTAGCCTCATGGTCACAAGGCAGCAGCTTTACCACTGCGTCAAGGCTCCCCTTCCAATAGATGATGCAAACTACATCATCAAAAACCTACAACTCCAACAAAGATGTAAAATAGGTGTTGCAAAATGCATCACGGTTGTCTTCTTGTAGGTGCCCTATTTTATATCATTTGTTGTAGCACTAGGTGATGTAAAAGTAGTCCTAGCCATCTTCGGCCCAGCCCTGTCAGCCCACCCAAGCCCGACCCTAAAATCTAGGGCCTAGGCCCGATGGGCTTGCCCATGGGCCGGGCTTGGGCCTGAGTTTTGAGCCCACCAGTAGGGCCTGGACGGGATTGGGCTTGGCATATTGGCATTTTCAGGAAGAGGCCCGGCCCACGGCCCTAAGCCCTAAGGACTTTTTACCAGATGGGCCGGGCTTAGGCTTGAAAAATAGGCCTAATGGTAGGGCCTGGGCCTCAGTTTTTTGCCATGGGCTTTTTTAGGCCCGGCCCAAGCCCGGCCTGGCCCGGCCCATGGCCAGGTATATGTAAAAGTAACACCTGGTGATGCAAATTTTGCTCCAGTCATGTGGTCCCTTGGTGATGTAAAATTTGATCGAGCATCACTTGGTGACCTATTTTACATCACTCTACCTCAAGTAAAAATATTTGCATCTACATCATCTATTGCAACAACATTTTTGTCTTCTCGTGATGTAAAAAGTGGTCAAGCCCATTTATATTACCTATTGGAGATGCTCTAAACTAATCTAAAAAACTCCATCCGTCTCAAAATTTAAAACCTTTTTTAGGCTAACATAGCCTAAAACCTAAGAAGTATTTTCATGTAAGACTGATAAAAAAATATAAGAATTTTGAAGGACTGAATTCTTGTTAAAAAAATACTACGGGTCTCTTTGATTCAAAGTAATTTCATAAGAATTTTGAAGAATTAGAATAATTACGAATTTTTTGCTATACTGGTAATTTGATTCATATGAGTGAGTCATACATGGAATTTTCCAAGGCATTCCACTTTACTATGTCATGTAAGAATTTTAGCACTCACCTGAACGTTTTTGGAAAGAATCATTTGTTTTACTGTGATGAAGTTCATGCTACTATGGATGATCACCTGAACCTTTTGGGAAGAATCATTTGTTCTGCTATGATGAAGTTCATGGTAATATAGATGCACATAGTAAGACACGATTTCGTTGCCCCTAGAACACGCTAATGAGATTGCGGGGATCATCAGGCCAGGAAGGGTTCGAGATGTCAAAACACCAACCAAACAAGTTCTCAACACATCACAAGCACATTTCCACCCAGTCGGATTTTATTTTCTTGAGGGTAGCAGCAGAACAAACTACCGGCGACTTAGCTTGGCCAAGACTTAGAAATTCCATGCTTCCGACAAGATGTGAAGGAGGAGGAGGCCGTAGTGGTGGCTCCATTCTGTGTGACCTCTTAGCGTCTCATCAAGAGCCAAAAACCATGACTGCTCGATTTGTTTCACCCTTCGATGATGATGATGATGATGATGATGATCAAATATCTCTCCATCATTGGATCTCAATTTAAATGCACGATCAGTAAGACACGATTTTGTTGCCCCTACACTAGGTCAATGAGATTATGGGAGAACCGCAGCCATTGAGTGCCACCAGCTCGCCATGGGTAACAGTGGAGAGATGAGGGCCCGAGACTGCCCCAACAGCGAGCGCCGGTGCATAAGAAATGTTGGACTTGGACTTGCTGAAATGGGAGTACAGAACGGGCAGGTGCACAAGCACATCTAGACCCAAGGTCGCATGGGTCCCTCATGGGTGGGGACAATGGAGTGGACCGTGCCCACGAATGTGGAAACCAGATTGACCGCAAGGAGGCACGAGTAGTAAGACACGATTTCTTTGCCCTTATGAGATTGTGGGGATCATCATGCCAGGAAGGGTTCGAGACGTCAAAACACCCAACACGTTCTCAACACATCTAAGCATATTTCTATACAGGCAGATTGTTTTCAGGGTAGCAACCGAACAAACTCCTCGATGCTTCCAAAGAGATGTGAGCCAAGGAAGTTGCAATGTTGGCTTTCTCCCATGTGACCTCTTAGCGTCTCATTGAAAGCGAGAAACCACCAAATGTTCAGTTGTTTTACCCTTTGACGAATTATCTCTCCATGGTCCAATCCAACTTAGATGGTGGACATAGAGGGGTAAGTTACCTAAATCCCTCTCCTTGGTCCAACCCAAGCAGTTAGTTATTTTCTTCCAAATTTCGTTGGATCTTACATTCAACTAGGTTCTAGTAGATAGGATGACGAGGCCACCCGTATATATGGAGTTAATTCCTTGAGTACCTTGCTTTTTTTTTTCTTGACCATACAAGGTTACCATGCTAATTTAGAGGCATGATTCGTAAGACATGATTTTGTTGGCCCTAGGTCAGTCTAATGAGATTCGATGGATCCTCAGGGCCAAAAGTTTGAGATGTCAGAACACCAAACCAACATGGCCTCAAGACATCACAAGCACATTTTCGGCCAAGATTTAGCAGTTCCACGCTTCCGACAAGATGTGAGGGAGGAGGAAGTCGGTGTTGGCTTCCTTCTGTGTGACTTCTTAGAGTCTCATCAAAATCTAGAAACCAGAACCGTTAGGTTGTTTTATCCTTTGATTTTGATGAATTATCTCACCATCGTTGGATCTAGTTTAGATGGTGGATATAGTAGGGCAAGTTATATATAGATTCCTCTCCCCTGTCCAACCCAAGCGGTTAATCTTTTTCTTTCTGTCAAGTTCTGTTGGTTCTTACATTCCAACTAGGTTCAAGCCTCTAAGGGTCAGGAGGCCGCCCATACATATTGAGGCAACACCTTGAGTACCTTGCTCTTTTTGTTGACCATGCAAGGTTACCATGGTAATTAACATAAGAGGCATGATCAGTAAGACATGATTTCATTGTCCCTACATCAGGTTAATGAGATTGTGGGAAAACCGCAGCGATTGAGCGGCACAATGGTGCCACTGGCAGCAGTGGAGAAGCGAGGGCCCAAGACCGTGACCCCAACGATGAGCGTCGTGGCATCAGAGGTGTTGGGGCTTGGAGGAATGGCAGTAGGGCACCGGGCAGGTGCACAAACACGTCCATTCCCAAGGTCGTGTGAGCGCCTCACGGGCAGGGATGATGGAGTGGAGTGGACGACCATGCCCACGGACGCGGAAACCAGGTTGACCGCAAGGAGTCCACATGAGCCGCCAATCTGGAGGGGCTGCATGGGGAACTTGAAGAAGGCCTGCTCGCACACCTCGCCAGCAGACTGAACCTCATAGAAGCCATAGCCGATGATCATCTTGGCCTTCGCAGGCTTGGAGAGGGGAACTTGAAGAAGGCGTGCTCGCCCACCTCGCCAGCGGCATGAACCTCATATATAGAAGCCATAGCCCATGATTATCTTGGCCTTCGCGGGCTTGGAGAGAATGCGCTCACGGCGGACGGTGGGCAAGACGAGCTTGTTGCCCGCATAAGGGCCCCATGGCAAGGCATTGAGAGCAGGTTGGTGACCGGTGCAGAAACAGAGACCATAGGCCGGACCGGTGTTGCTGATGGAGGAAATGAGACTAGGAGCCTTGGGGGCTTGTTTTATGAGTGGGGAAAAAAACTCATATACATATGTGTTTCTTTCTTTCCCCACTTATACTGACCGGTGTTGCTGATGGAGTACTTGGGAGAGGTCAGTGGTGAACTCTCGGGACAATAAACACTCTCTCTTGCAAAAAGAAATACTAAATCAAGAGTGTCTCTAATTAAACATCAACGAAGGATGTATCCCAAGATGCACCGGATGGTAGAACATATTTTCCAATGAAACAGAAGCTGGAGAGTAGTTTGCGCTTACATGCTTGCCATCCATGAAAACGTGGGGGCGATGCAGCCTCCTCCTCAAGGAACCTCCACGCACGGTAGCGCGTCGCCTCGCCGCCGGCCGGGTTTCCGGCGAATAACCTACAGACATACACAGTACAGTCGACGGATGTAATTAGACGGCGGGTAGGTGTGTGATGAACAAGTATGGCTAAAACAAACAAAAGAGAAAGAAATCCAGTGTGCTTAGATAGAAGAAGCAGAGAGAGAGAAAGAAAGAAATCAAAACCAAGCAAGATCTGATGAACACTAGAAGAAGAAGAAGAAGAAGAAGAAGAAGAAGAAGAAGAAGAAGAAGAAGAAGAAGAAGAAGAAGAAGAAGAAGAAGAAGAAGAAGAAGAAGAGGAAATTTGACCAAACCCAACGCCTAGAAATTAGATTTCTGCTGCTTGTACCTAGAATTCAGCAGAGACAGCAGCTGGTCGCCGTGTATGGCCGACTGGCCGGGTCAGATCGTATCCAGCCGGCCGGCCTGCCGGATCAAATCAACCGACCGGCCACGAGACGCGAAGCTAGGGCTCCCGGCGTGGTTGCGAGCGGCGACGGCAGGTGGCCGCGAGGAGAGGAAGACGTGCTTGAGGAAGAAGAAGAAGCCATGGCGCGGCTGAGATCCAAGGGAGAGATGTGGCGTGTGCGGCGACGGCGCAGAGGGGCAGGAGGAAGAGATTTGGATCCAAACCCATCCAAGAGGGAGAGATAGATAGGGTTAAGGGAACGTGATTCCTTGTTACTATATGCGCGTGAGGCCCGGCCAGCCAGACACGGAGACCCAGCCGGAAACGCTAATTGCACTCGAAACTCTAATTGCGAATTGAGTATGGCTGGTCCTGGTGCTACTAGTAGGATTATTATAGTAATAATTTATAGTATGTAATAATAAGTTGAAAAATGAAATAAATGAATTCGTCTCGTCTCGGCTCGGACCGTCCACGTCGCGTCATAGGTGGATGTGACCAAATTAAAGTGCGGTAGGTGGCCGGCATGCCGGGCCACACTCATTCATGCATTGTCGTCCTTTTCCTTGGTGCCAGCCAGCCAGCACTTCTGCGGAGCCTGCGTGCCCACCAGTAATAGTAATACCCCTCGCTCCGTTTCTAAATATATGTTTTTTTTTACACACTTTAACATGGACTATAGACGGACGGCGTACAATGAGTGAATCAACACTTTAAAATATGTTTACATATATTTATATGTAGTTTGTATTAAAATCTTTATAAAAAGACTTATATTTACAAACGGAGGAGGTACTGGTAATAGTACTACTACTTACTCTGCTCGATTCGTTAGGACCTGCACTCTCTGTTCCTAGATACATCTGCATGTATGTAGACAAATGTAAAACAATGTAATTTAGAAAGGAGGGAATATAAGATGTTTTGGCAGTCAAGGTAGCAGCATGCATGTGCATGTCCAATAGATATAGATACTAATTCTCCTTTCTTAGAGATATAATACTCCATTTGTAGTATTAAAGTTGGGACACTTATTTTAGGTTAGGAGGAGAGGCGGAGTGTGTGTGGTGACTGGTGAGGTTTAGAGGCAAGAAGGCGAAGAGAGGAGTGATTGAGACAAGCAGCATGCATGCTGCAACAAGCAGCTCTTGGCCTTGGCAGCAGATCACAGCGTGCCAAATGAAGCATCCTCAATCACCGATTTTTTTCCACTAAGCTGCTTCTTGTCGACCAGCATGGGCTAATTAACTAGGTTGCTCTGGTTACACTCGTACTGCATGCTCGCGTAGGTAGTACGTTACGTACAAGCAAGGAGTGAGGTGCACCATTGACTATTCTTACGCGTACTTCCCCGTGGTACCAAGCCGCATGCATGTGCTATTATGCTTGGGGGGTCGGGGGAGGGAGGGAGAGAGACTGTAGATAGATGCTCTTTGGAAGAGAGACACGAGCCACAGCTCGGCCGGCGGGAAAGAGAGGACCCATGCATAGAAAAATGGCCCTCGCGCATGCATGCACGCACGCAGAGGCTGTCGGCCAAGCATAGCAAAGAAAAGAAAAGAAAAAAAGAGAGAGATCTCGACGACCGTGCGCATCATGCTTACCACTACTCGCTTCGTTTCATAATACTCCCTTCTTTTTTTCATCATGCTTACATTTGTATGTAGTCTATATTAAAATATTTAAAAAGACGTATATTTAGGAACAAGGGAGTATAATGCAGATTTTTTGAAAAGACCAATGCTACGGAGAATATTATCTATATCTATAATACCAAGCATATACAGTATGAATGATATATCTTATGATATACAATATTTAAAGAGACGTATTGTAAGTGCATCTAGTGCCACCCCTAGTTGGTTTTGGAGTATTGACGACAAACCTAGTTGAGGGACTAATGTGTTTGTAAGAATTGCAGGATAACACAGGTAGAAGTCCCTCATTGATTCGGTTTTACTACCAGAGATGACCCCTAAAAATGTATGAAGACATTGAAGTCAAAGGTGGTATATGAAGATATTCACATTGAAGACTATGACAAGAGAAGACACGATATGAAGCCTATGGAGCTCGAAGACTTAGATCTTTCGTAGTTCTTTTTCTTTTGTGTTGAGTCATAGGAACCACCGTACTGTTAAGTGGGGTCTAAGAGAATCAGTCAGAATGACTGAAGTGATGCCTAAACCAAAAACCTATGTCTTCGAGTGAAGACAATGAGAGCGAATCTTGTCCAGAGTCGGAGAAGTCAGCTTTGCTTGTAGCCCAAGTAAAGTTGCCATGTGAGTTTGAAATCTGACCGTTGGAACACGTGTCAGTTCCTTAGTGACCCAGGGTCATTTCGGACAAATCAGGTCGGGTTGCCAAGTGGCTATAAATAGCCCACCCCCTACAACCATCAACGGTTGGCTGCTCAGATTGAGAGTACGGCTTTTGTCGTTTGAGAGCAACCCACCTCGAAGCCTTTGAGAGAGAATTCCTTGCGAGGATAAAGCCCTAACCACCCAGAGCCAGAGAGAATTGGGCATCACTTAAGTCTTCTTGTCTGTGTGATCTGAAGACTTATTACACTTGAGGACTGTGCATCCTCCAGCCGGTTAGGCGTCGCGTTCTGAGCATCCAAGAGACATTGTGGATTGCCGGTGAACGAAGTCTGTGAAGGTTTGGGAGTCTACCTTGAAGACTTACCTGAGTGATTGGGCGAGGTCTATGTGACCTTAGCTCAAGGAGAATACGGTGAGGACTGGGTGTCCTGAGCTGCGTGTTCAGGACTGGGTGTTCGGGACTGTGTGTCCTAAGGTTTAAATACCTAGCCGCTCCAACCAGACGTACAGTTGTCACAGCAACTGGAACTGGTCCAACAAATCATTGTCTTCAACGAGTCACTGGTTTCATCTTCACTTCACTTTACTTATTGTTACTCCTTGTGAAGTCATTGTATGTTTGCTCTATCATTTGTCTTCACTGAGTGACAGCGTGTTCTGTTTGGCTTCACAATATCTTCCTACCTGATCCTTACTGCCTAGCTGCTATTAGTCTTTGTGCTTTCACTTCATTGAATACTTGACTATGGTTTGCCTAGTGTAGCCTACCTTCCGCTGCATGGTAATAGGTTTAATTTTATCGTTTGTCTTCAAAACTCTCATGTTCTGAAGACTTTCATAAAAATCGCCTATTCACCCCCCTCTAGTCGATATAACGCACTTTCAATTGGTATCAGAGCAAGGTGCTCCCTTGTTCTGTGTGATTCGGTTTAACCACCTGGAGTTTTAGCTATGTCGACTGCAGGGATAATTAAAGTCTCCGTTGCGTGCCCTGTCTTCGATGGAACTGAATATCCCTACTGGAAGAATAAGATGCGTATGCATCTTGAAGCCATTGACGTCGACCTATGGTACGTCGTCGAGAATGGCGTTCCCAAGGCTGGAGAAGGTGTCACTGCTGCTGATGTCAAGAAATTCGTTCAACTGGACTCTACTGCCAAGAATATCATCTGTGGTCATCTGAACAAAGGACAGTATGGCCGTGTGAGTGCTTTGAAGACATCCAAGCTGGTCTGGGACTGGCTCTCCAAGGTCAATGAAGGCATCTCAACCCAGAGAGATCAAAGAATCAGTGTTCTTCGCAATCTCTTCAACCGCTTCAAGCGAAATGACAATGAGAATGTCCAGCACACATTTGACCGACTCACTGACATCACAAATGAGCTTCAAGCCCTCGGCGCCACTGAGATTACCAAACACGAAATCGTCAAGACGCTGCTGAGATCACTTGATAGTTCGTTTGACATCCTGGCCCTGATGATTCAAGAACGTCCTGATTTCAAGACACTCGAACCGTCTGACATACTTGAGAGGCTCAACACACATGAGTTTCAGCTTTCGGAGAAAAGAGAGATCTACGGTCCAAACTATGGGCGAACTCGTGCCTTGAAGGCAAAAGCTGTCTCCTCATCTGAAGAAGAATCTGACAGCAGTTCTGATGACCCTGAAGAAATTGAAAGGGAACTTGCTATGCTTGTCAAGAAGTTCCAAAAATTCACCAAGAAGAAAGGCTTCAGAAAGTCTTCCCGGTCAAGTTCAAGGAATGATGAAGCTCCTGCTCATGACTACAAGAAGAAAACATGTCACAAGTGCAAGAAACTTGGCCACTTCATCTCTGAGTGTCCACAGTGGGACAATGAGAACAAAAAGAAGAAGAAGAGCAAGGAATATGACTCTGACGACAAGAAGAAGAAAAGAAATACCCAAAGTCTTCTTCCAAATCTTCCTCAAAGTCTTTATCACACAAGAAGAGCTCATCTGGCAAGGCACGTGCGTTTGTTGGCAAGGAAATGGATTCAGAGGAGGAGTCTGCTTCTGAAGAGGCGGAGGTGGAGTCTGAGGAGGAATCTGACTCAGGCGTCGCAAGTCTGGCTACAGCATACGTTGCCAAGTCCATCTTCAACACTGAAGACAATGACTTCATCACCGACACCGATGCAAATGACAAGGACTACTCCGCTTCTACCTACTGCTTCATGGCACGCGGTGCCAAGGTAAACACACGCACTACTCACTATCAAACATCTAGTGACGATGACTCTGATTGTGGTTCAAAACCTAGCTACAAAACACTTGCTAAAATTGCAACTGAACAACAGAAAGCTATGGAACACATTCAAAAACTGTTAGACAGAAGCGATGATCTGTTAGGTGCTGAAATGACTCGATCTGAATCCTTAATTGAAGACATAAAAAATCTTCACGTTAAGTATCGGGAACTTGAAAGTCGTCATGAAACTCTCTCAACAACTCATGAAAAGCTTTCCTATGATTATCTTCAAAGGAAGCAAGATCTTGAGAAATTGAGAGCGGATCATGAAGATCTTCAAACGGAAAACGAGTCACTTCGCGCCAAACTGATCAGTCCCGCTCAGGAAGGATTTGAACCACCATGTCTTAAATGCATTGAGCGTGATAATGCTACTTCTGTTGCTGAATGTTCTACTGCTACTGCTGTTGCAATATCTTCAACTGTTGATGCGGTAACTAACCCCTCTGCTGAGGATATCACCGCTATTGCTGATGAGAATGCTAGGTTGAAGACATTGCTTGAAACAGGGATGTACAAAAGTCTTCAAGGGCATCAGACACTATGTGATGTCCTCAAAAAATAGATTCTGAACCAAAACCCTAGGAAAGAGGGTGTTGGGTTCGTAAGGAAAATGAATGCAGATGGCTCTTACTGGAAACCTGAGCAGTACCCCAAAACCATGTGGGTTGCTGCAAGGGAACCTTCAGCAGATCCATCCAATTTAACTGGCTTCACTTGTGCTAACCCCATTATCATTGATGAATCCTTTGATGCAAACTATATACTATTTAAGAATCAGAATGATGAAGTGTTTGCCAGGTACATTGGTACTAACTGCAGGAATGGACCGCCTATGAAGAAGATCTGGGTTCCGAAAAAGTGTCTGGAAAATCTTCCTGTGAATGTCTTCATGACACCTCACTTGAAGAAGACAATGTTGGAAATATGCCCTAGAGGCAATAATAAATTGATTATTATTATATTTCCTTGTTCATGATAATCGTTTATTATCCATGCTATAATTGTATTGATAGGAAACTCAGATACATGTGTGGATACATAGACAACACCATGTCCCTAGTAAGCCTCTAGTTGACTAGCTCGTTGATCAATAGATGGTTACGGTTTCCTGACCATGGACATTGGATGTCATTGATAACGGGATCACATCATTAGGAGAATGATGTGATGGACAAGACCCAATCCTAAGCCTAGCACAAGATCATGTAGTTCGTATGCTAAAGCTTTTCTAATGTCAAGTATCATTTCCTTAGACCATGAGATTGTGCAACTCCCGGATACCGTAGGAGTGCTTTGGGTGTACCAAACGTCACAACGTAACTGGGTGACTATAAAGGTGCACTACGGGTATCTCCGAAAGTGTCTGTTGGGTTGGCACGAATCGAGACTGGGATTTGTCACTCCGTGTAAACGGAGAGGTATCTCTGGGCCCACTCGGTAGGACATCATCATAATGTGCACAATGTGATCAAGGAGTTGATCACGGGATGATGTGTTACGGAACGAGTAAAAGAGACTTTCCGGTAACGAGATTGAACAAGGTATCGGGATACCGACGATCGAATCTCGGGCAAGTATCGTACCGCTAGACAAAGGGAATTGTATACGGGATTGATTAAGTCCTTGACATCGTGGTTCATCCGATGAGATCATCGTGGAACATGTGGGAGCCAACATGGGTATCCAGATCCCGCTGTTGGTTATTGACCGGAGAGTCATCTCGGTCATGTCTGCATGTCTCCCGAACCCGTAGGGTCTACACACTTAAGGTTCGGTGACGGTAGGGTTATAGAGATATTAGTATGCGGTAACCCGAAAGTTGTTCGGAGTCCCGGATGAGATCCCGGACGTCACGAGGAGTTCCGGAATGGTCCGGAGGTAAAGAATTATATATAGGAAGTGCTATTTCGGCCATCGGGACAAGTTTCGGGGTCACCGGTATTGTACCGGGACCACTGGAAGGGTCCCGGGGGTCCACCGGGTGGGGCCACCTGCCCCGGGGGGGCACATGGGCTGTAGGGGGTGCACCTTGGCCTACATGGGCCAAGGGCACCAGCCCCTAGAGGCCCATGCGCCAAAGGGACAAGAGGAGGGGAGAGTCCTAAAGGGGGAAGGCACCTCCGAGGTGCCTTGGGGAGGATGGCTCCTCCCCCCTTGGCCGCACCCTTCCTTGGAGGAAGGGGCAAGGCTGCGCCCTCCCCCTCTCCCTTGGCCCTATATATAGTGGGGGGGAAGGGAGGGAAACCCAACCTGAGCCCTGGCGCCTCCCTCTCCCTCCCATGACACATCTCCCTCCTCCCGCAGCGCTTGGCGAAGCCCTGTTGGAATCCCGCTACTTCCACCACCACGCCGTCGTGCTGCTGGATCTCCATCAACCTCTCCTTCCCCCTTGCTGGATCAAGAAGGAGGAGACTTCGCTGCTCCGTACTTGTGTTGAACGCGGAGGTGCCGTCCGTTCGGCGCTAGGATCATCGGTGATTTGGATCACGACGAGTACAACTCCATCAACCCCGTTCTCTTGAACGCTTCCGCGCGCGATCTACAAGGGTATGTAGATCCACTCCTCCCTCGTTGCTAGATGACTCCATAGATAGATCTTGGTGACACGTAGGAAAATTTTGAATTTATGCTACGTTCCCCAATAGTGGTATCAGAGCTAGGTCTATGCGTAGTTTCTATGCACGAGTAGAACACAAAGTAGTTGTGGGCGTTGATTTTGTTCAATATGCTTGCCGTTACTATTCTTATATTGATTCGGCGGCATCGTGGGATGAAGCGGCCCGGACCGACCTTACACATACTCTTACGTGAGACCGGTTCCACCGACTGACATGCACTAGTTGCATAAGGTGGCTGGCGGGTGTCTGTCTCTCCCACTTTAGTCGGATCGGATTCGATGAAAAGGGTCCTTATGAAGGGTAAATAGCAATTGGCATATCATGTTGTGGTCTTTGCGTAGGTAAGAAACGTTCTTGCTAGAAACCCATAGCAGCCACGTAAAACATGCAAACAACAATTAGAGGACGTCTAACTTGTTTTTGCAGGGTATGCTATGTGATGTGATATGGCCAAAAGGATGTGATGAATGATATATGTGATGTATGAGATTGATCATGTTCTTGTAATAGGAATCACGACTTGCATGTCGATGAGTATGACAACCAGCAGGAGCCATAGGAGTTGTCTTTATTTATTTATGACCTGCGTGTCAACATAAACGTCATGTAATCACTTTACTTTATTGCTAACCGTTAGCTGTAGAAGTAGAAGTAATAGTTGGCGAGACAACTTCATAAAGACACAATGATGGAGATCATGATGATGGAGATCATGGTGTCATGCCGGTGACGATGATGATCATGGAGCCCCGAAGATGGAGATCAAAAGGAGCAATATGATTTTGGCCATATCATGTCACTATTTGATTGCATGTGATGTTTATCATGTTTATGCATCTTGTTTACTTAGAACGACGGTAGTAAATAAGATGATCCCTCATCATAATTTCAAGAAAGTGTTCCCCCTAACTGTGCACCGTTGCGACAGTTCGTAGTTTCGAAGCACCACGTGATGATCGGGTGTATAGATTCTTACGTTCGAATACAACGGGTGTTGACGAGCCTAGCATGTACAGACATGGCCTCGGAACACATGCAAAACACTTAGGTTGACTTGACGAGCCTAGCATGTACAGACATGGCCTCGGAACACAGAAGACCGAAAGGTCGAGCATGAGTCGTATGGTAGATACGATCAACATGAAAGATGTTCACCGATGTTGACTAGTCCGTCTCACGTGATGATCGGACACGGCCTAGTTGACTCGGATCATGTAATCACTTAGATGACTAGAGGGATGTCTATCTGAGTGGGAGTTCATAAGATGAACTTAATTATCTTGAACATAGTCAAAAGGTATTCGCAAATTATGTCGTAACTCGCGGTTCAGTTCTACTGTTTAGTTATGTTCCTAGAGAAAATTTAGTTGAAAGTTGATAGTAGCAATTATGCGGACTAGGTCCGTAAACTGAGGATTGTCCTCATTGCTTCATAGAAGGCTTATGTCCTTAATGCACCGCTCAGTGTGCTAAACCTCGAACGTTGTCTGTAGATGTTGCGAACATCTGACATACACATTTTGATAACTACGTGATAGTTCAGTTAAACGGTTTAAAGTTGAGGCACCGAAGACGGTTTTGAAACGTCGCAAAACATATGAGATGTTTCGAGGGCTGAAATTGGGATTTCAGGCTCGTGCCCACGTCAAGAGGTATAAGACCTCCGACAATTTTCTTAGCCTACAAATTAAGGAGAAAAGCTCAATTGTTGAGCTTGTGCTCAGATTGTCTGAGTACAACAATCATTTGAATTGAGTGGGAGTTGATCTTCCAGATGAGATAGTGATGTTTCTCCGAAGTCATTACCACCAAGCTGCTAGAGCTTCGTGATGAACTATAATGTATCGGGGACATGATGATCGTTGAGATATTCGCGATGTTTGACACCACAAAAGTAGAAATCAAGAAGGAGCATCAATTGTTGATGGTTGATGAAACCACTAGTTTTAAGAAGGGCAAGGGCAAGAAGGGATACTTCATGAAACGGCAATTCAGCTGCTGCTCTAGTGAAGAAACCCAAGGTTGAACCCAAACCCGAGACTAAGTGCTTCTGTAATAAGGGGAACAGCCACTGGAGCAGAATTACCCTAGATACTTGGTAGATCAGAAGGCTGGCAAGGTCGATAGAAGTATATTGGATATACATTGTGTTGATGTGTACTTTACTAGTACTCCTAGTAGCACCAGGGTATTAGATACCGGTTCGGTTGCTAAGTGTTAGTAACTCGAAATAAAAGCTACGGAATAAACGGAGACTAGCTAAAGGTGAGCTGACGATATGTGTTGGAAGTGTTTCCAATGTTGATATGATCAAGCATCGCACGCTCCCTCTACCATCGAGATTGGTGTTAAACCTAAATAATTGTTATTTGGTGTTTGCGTTGAGCATAGACATGATTGGATTATGTCTATCGCAATACGGTTATTCATTTAAGGAGAATAATGGTTACTCTGTTTATTTGAATAATACCTTCAATGGTCTTGCACCTAAAATGAATGGTTTATTGAATCTCGATCGTAGTGATACACATGTTCATGCCAAAAGATAGTAATGATAGTACCACCTACTTGTGGCACTGCCACGTAAGTCATATCGGTATAAAACGCATGAAGAAGCTCCATGTTGATGGATCTTTGGGCTCACTTTTTTTGAAAAGTTTGAGACATGCGAACCATGTCTATTGGTGTATATGCATGAAGAAACTCCATGCAAATGGACCGTTTGGACTCACTTGATTTTGAATCACTTGAGACATGCAAATCATACCACATGGGCAAGATGACTGAAAGCCTCGTTTTCAGTAAAATGGAACTAGAAAGCAACTTGTTGGAAGTAATACATTTTGATGTGTGCAGTCCAATGAGTGCTGAGGCATGTAGTGGATATCGTTATGTTCTTACTTCACAGATGATTTGAGTAGATGTTGAGTATATTTACTTGATGAATCACGAGTCTGAATTATTGAAAGGTTCAAGTAATTTCAGGGTGAAGTTGAAAGATCGTCGTGACAAGAGGATAAATATCTATGATATGATCATAGAGATGAATATCTGAATTACGAGTTTGGCACAGAATTAAGACATTGTGGAAATTGTTTCACAACTAATACAGCCTGGAACACCATAGTGTGATGGTGTGTCCGAACATCATAACTGCACCCTATTGGATATGATGCATACCATGATGTCTCTTATCGAATTACCATGATAGTTTATGGGTTAGGCATTAGAGACAACCACATTCACTTTAAATAGGGCACCACGTAATTCCGATGAGATGACACCGTATGAACTATGGTTTAGAGAAACCTAAGCTGTCATTTCTTAAAAGTTTGGGGCTGCGACGCTTATGTGAAAAGTTTCAGGCTGATAAGCTCGAACCCAAAGCGGATAAATGCATCTTCATAGGACACCCAAAACAGTTGGGTATACCTCCTGTCTCAGATCCGAAAGCAATAAGGGATTGTTTCTAGAATCGGGTCCTTTCTCGAGGAAAAGTTTCTCTCGAAAGAATTGAGTGGGAGGATGGTGGAGACTTGATGAGGTTATTAAACCGTCTCTTCAACTAGTGTGTGGCAGGGCACAGGAAGTTGTTCCTGTGGCACCTACACCAATTGAAGTGGAAGCTTATGATAGTGATCATGAAACTTCAGATCAAGTCACTACCAAACCTCGTGGGATGACAAGGATGCGTACTACTTCAGAGTGGTACGTAATCCTGTCTTGGAAGTCATGTTGCTAGACAACAATGAACCTACGAGCTATGGAGAAGCGATGGTGGGCCCGGATTCCGATAAATGGCTCGAGGCCATAAAATCCGAGAGAGGATCCATGTATGAAAACAAAGTGTAGACTTTGGCAGAACAGCTCGATGGTCGTAAGGCTGTTGAGTGCAGATGGATTTTAAAAGGAAGACGGACAATGATGGTAAGTATCACCATTAAGAAAGCTCGACTTGTCATTAAGATGTTTTCCGACAAGTTCAAGGAGTTGACTACGATGAGACTTTCTCACTCGTAGCGATGCTAAGAGTCTGTTGGAATTATATTAGCAATTACTGCATTATTTATGAAATCTTGCAGATAGGATGTCAAAACATTGTTTCCTCGACGATTTTTGAGGAAAGGTTGTATGTGATACAACCGGAAGGTTTTGTCAATCCTGAAAGATGCTAATAAGTATGCAAAGCTCCAGCAATCCTTCTAAGGACTGGAGTAAGCATCTCGGAGTTGGAATGTATGCTTTGATGAGATGATCAAAGATTTTGGGTGTATACAAAGTTTATGAGAAACTTGTATTTCCAAAGAAGTGAGTGGGAGCACTATAGAATTTCTGATGAATATATGTTGTTGACATATTGTTGATCAGAAATGACGTAGAATTTCTGGAAAGCATATAGGGTTATTTGGAAAGTGTTTTTCAATGGAAAGCCTGGATTAAGCTACTTGAACATTGAGCATCAAGATCTATAAGGATAGATCAAAACGCTTAATGGTACTTTCAAATGAGCACATACCTTGACATGATCTTGAAGGTGTTCAAGATGGATCAGTCAAAGAAGGAGTTCTTGCCTGAGTTGTAAGGTATGAAGTTAAGACTTAAAGCTCGACCACGGCAGAATAGAGAGAAAGGACGAAGGTCGTCCCCTATGCTTAAGACATAGGCTCTACAGTATGCTATGCTGTGTACCGCACCTGAAGTGTGCCTTGCCATGAGTCAGTCAAGGGGTACAAGAGTGATCCAAGAATGGATCACAGGACAGCGGTCAAAGTTATCCTTAGTAACTAGTGGACTAAGGAATTTTCTCGATTATGGAGGTGGTAAAAGAGTTCGTCGTAAAGGGTTACGCCGATGCAAGCTTTGACACTAATCCAGATTATTCTGAGTAGTAAACTGGATTCATATAGTAGAACAGTTATTTGGAATAGCTCCAAATAGAGCGTGGTAGCTGCATCTAGGAGATGACATAGAGATTTGTAAAGCACACACGGATCTGAAAGGTTCAGACCCATTGACTAAAACCTCTCTCACAAGCAAAACATGATCAAACCCAGAAATCATTGAGTCTTAATCACATGATGATGTGAACTAGTTTAGTCACACTAGTAAACTCTTTGGATGTTGATCACATGGCGATGTGACCTGTGAGTGTTAATCACATGACGATGTGAACTAGATTATTGACTCTAGTGCAAGTGGGAGACTGTTGGAAATATGCCCTAGAGGCAATAATAAATTGATTATTATTATATTTCCTTGTTCATGATAATCGTTTATTATCCATGCTATAATTGTATTGATAGGAAACTCAGATACATGTGTGGATACATAGACAACACCATGTCCCTAGTAAGCCTCTAGTTGACTAGCTCGTTGATCAATAGATGGTTACGGTTTCCTGACCATGGACATTGGATGTCATTGATAACGGGATCACATCATTAGGAGAATGATGTGATGGACAAGACCCAATCCTAAGCCTAGCACAAGATCATGTAGTTTGTATGCTAAAGCTTTTCTAATGTCAAGTATCATTTCCTTAGACCATGAGATTGTGCAACTCCCGGATACCGTAGGAGTGCTTTGGGTGTACCAAACGTCACAACGTAACTGGGTGACTATAAAGGTGCACTATGGGTATGTCCGAAAGTGTCTGTTGGGTTGGCACGAATCGAGACTGGGATTTGTCACTCCGTGTAAACGGAGAGGTATCTCTGGGCCCACTCGGTAGGACATCATCATAATGTGCACAATGTGATCAAGGAGTTGATCACGGGATGATGTGTTACGGAACGAGTAAAAGAGACTTGCCGGTAACGAGATTGAACAAGGTATTGGGATACCGACGATCGAATCTCGGGCAAGTATCGTACCGCTAGACAAAGGGAATTGTATACGGGATTGATTAAGTCCTTGACATCGTAGTTCATCCGATGAGATCATCGTGGAACATGTGGGAGCCAACATGGGTATCCAGATCCTGCTGTTGGTTATTGACCGGAGAGTCATCTCGGTCATGTCTGCATGTCTCCCGAACCCGTAGGGTCTACACACTTAAGGTTCGGTGACGCTAGGGTTATAGAGATATTAGTATGCGGTAACCCGAAAGTTGTTCGGAGTCCCGGATGAGATCCCGGACGTCACGAGGAGTTCCGGAATGGTCCGGAGGTAAAGAATTATATATAGGAAGTGCTATTTCGGCCATCGGGACAAGTTTCGGGGTCACCAGTATTGTACCGGGACCACCGGAAGGGTCCCGGGGGTCCATCGGGTGGGGCCACCTGCCCCGGGGGGCCACATGGGCTGTAGGGGGTGCGCCTTGGCCTACATGGGCC
Source organism: Triticum aestivum (assembly GCF_018294505.1). Taxonomy (NCBI): domain Eukaryota; kingdom Viridiplantae; phylum Streptophyta; class Magnoliopsida; order Poales; family Poaceae; genus Triticum; species Triticum aestivum. Next base: position 7,596,721 of record NC_057812.1, on the reverse strand, counting down.
AAGGGAACCAGCCCCTAGAGGCCCATGCGCCAAAGGGACAAGAGGAGGGGAGAGTCCTAAAGGGGGAAGGCACCTCCGAGGTGCCTTGGGGAGGATGGACTCCTCCCCCCTTGGCCGCACCCTTCCTTGGAGGAAGGGGCAAGGCTGCGCCCTCCCCCTCTCCCTTGGCCCTATATATAGTGGGGGGGAAGGGAGGGAAACCCAACCTGAGCCCTGGCGCCTCCCTCTCCCTCCCATGACACATCTCTCTCCTCCCGCAGTGCTTGGCGAAGCCCTGTTGAAATCCCGCTACTTCCACCACCACGCCGTCGTGCTGTTGGATCTCCATCAACCTCTCCTTCCCCCTTGCTGGATCAAGAAGGAGGAGACGTCGCTGCTCCGTACGTGTGTTGAACGCGGAGGTGCCGTCCGTTCGGCGCTAGGATCATCGGTGATTTGGATCACGACGAGTACAACTCCATCAACCCCGTTCTCTTGAATGCTTCCGCGCCCGATCTACAAGGGTATGTAGATCCACTCCTCCCTCCTTGCTAGATGACTCCATAAATAGATCTTGGTGACACATAGGAAAATTTTGAATTTATGCTACGTTCCCCAACAGACAAACCTCAGACCAAAGGCTTCATATGGTCCAAAGGCTTCATACAAACAGAGGACTCACCTGAGTCGCACTAACGCAAATGAATATGAGAGTCAGGCATATGAATATGAATATGAGAGTGGTTCATCAAACCGCCATGTTCATAAGACCAAGAACTATTCTGCTTATTCTTATGAGTACTATTGTCCGCCTGCAGGACTGTTTGCTAAGGCTTCAAAGCCAAAATTCTCAGATGCTGCACTTAGACTTATTGCTTCTAAGCCACCCTTGAAAATGTGGGTGGTTAAGAAGGCTTAACTCTGTTTTGCAGGGAAAGGTCTCCAGCAGAAAACCAAAATCGTCTGACGCTATTGCTGGGGACCTTAAACATCTTGTAGGGCGCAAGATCAAATGCCCAAATGGTCTTACTATGTACTTCGTACCTGAATCACTTGCTACTCTCCCTATTAGTCCTAACCTGGATCTAAGCTTTCATAACCCACTGGTTCGTCAAATGTTTTTGCTTCACAATGCTCTTGGTGAAGCCTATCCCCCTAACTGCACTGTAGGGTACGACACCAGCGTCTTCAGAATGGATTATTGACAGTGGGTGTACAAATCACATGACTGGCAAAAGAAGTCTTCTTATGGACTCAACCTTACGTCCATCCGACAAGAGCCACATCACATTTGCTGACACTGGTAAAAGTAAGGTATTGGGTCTAGGTAGAGTTGCAATCTCAAGGGATCAACACATGGATAAAGTCATGCTTGTTGAATCCCTTGGCTTCAACTTAATGTCTGTCTCAATGCTTTGCGATTTGAACATGATCGTAATGTTTGGAAAATATCGTTGCCTTGTACTAATGGAATCTGACAAATCTCTAGTGTTTGAAGGGTATCGAAAAGATGATCTGTACGTGGTAGATTTCTCAGCAGGGCCACAGCTTGCAGTATGTCTTCTAGCAAAGGCTTCAGAATGCTGGCTCTGGCATCGGAGGCTTGGACATGCTGGCATGAGGAACCTCCACACCCTTGCGAAGAAGAAGCATGTCATAGGCATCGAGGGCGTCAAGTTCAAAAAGGACCACTTATGCGGTGCCTGTAAAGCAGGGAAGATGACGAGGGCCAAACATCCCTCGAAGACAATCATGACTACTACTCAACCCTTCGAACTGCTTCACATGGATCTTTTCGGTCCCACTCATTACTCAACTCTAACTACTACTGCTTGCCTCTATGGCTTCGTTATTGTTGATGACTATTCTAGATATACTTGGGTGCACATAATCCTTTACAAGACATTCCTTCCAACAACAGCAATGAACAGCAAGAGCAAAGTCTTCGCCCTGTATGTCCTCGCGTTGCCAATGAAGTGCAGATTGAAAGAATAATTGATAGCATCAATGCACCTGGTCCACTCACTCGTTCAAGGGCAAGTCAGCTAGCAAATTTCTGTGGGCACTTCGCATTCGTCTCAATATCAGAACCCAAGAAAGTTGAAGAATCCTTCATGGAACCTGAATGGATTCAAGCTATGCAAGAAGAGCTTCAACAGTTTGAGCTGAATAATGTATGGGAACTGGTTAAGCGTCCTGATCCACGGAAGCACAATATAATAGGCACCAAATGGATATACCGCAACAAGCAAGATGAGCATGGTCAAGTTGTCAGAAACAAAGCTCGTCTTGTTGCTCAAGGATATACTCAAGTGGAAGGCATTGACTTCGATGAAACATTTGCTCCTGTGGCTAGACTTGAAGCCATACGCATACTGCTGGCCTATGCAAATCATCATAACATACTTCTATATCAAATGGATGTGAAAAGTGCCTTTCTCAATGGCAAGATTGAAGAAGAAGTGTATGTTGCACAACCGCCTGGCTTTGAAAATCCAAAACATCCTGATATGGTATACAAGCTCAACAAGGCACTGTATGGCCTCAAACAAGCCCCTAGGGCCTGGTATGACACACTCAAATACTTCCTGAAGAGCAAAGGCTTCATACCTGGTTCCCTAGATCCCACTCTTTCCACGAAGACATATGATGGCGAACTGTTTGTGTGCCAAATATATGTGGATGACATTATCTTCGGCTGCACCAATCAGAAGTACAGTGAAGAGTTTGGATATATGATGCAAGAGCAATATCAGATGTCCATGATGGGGGAGCTGAAGTTCTTCCTTGGTTCGGTATGCAAGACTGCAAAGGCTTCACAACACCAATGCCAGCCAAACATCATCTGGGTCCTGACAACAATGGTAAAGAGTTCGATCAAAAGGTATACCGCTCCATGATTGGTTCTTTACTTTATCTATGTGCATCTAGGACAGATATTATGCTTAGTGTTTGCATGTGTGCTCGATTTCAAGCGACACCAAAGGAGTCGCATCACTTAGCTGTGAAGCGAATCCTTCGATATTTGGCTCACACCCCAACTCTAGGATTATGGTATCCAAAGGGCTTAGAGTTTGATCTGGTTGGATTCTCGAATGCTGATTATGCTGGTGACAAAGTTGATCGCAAGTCTACATCAGGAACATGTCATTTTCTGGGACGATCACTTGTATGTTGGTCTTCAAAGAAGCAGAACTGTGTATCTCTCTCCACTGCTGAATCTGAATACATTGCTGCTGGATCTTGCTGCCCTCAGCTTCTGTGGATGAAGCAAACACTCAAGGACTATGGCATTCATCTAAAGCGAGTGCCACTTTACTGCGACAACGAAAGCGCCATCAAGATTGCTAACAACCCAGTTCAGCACTCGAAGACAAAGCACATTGAAATTCGTCATCACTTTCTCAGAGATCATGTTGTGAAGGAAGACATTGATATCATACACGTCAACACTGAAGAGCAATTGGCAGATATCTTCACCAAGCCCTTGGATGAGAAGAGGTTTTGCAAGTTACGGTGTGAGCTAAATATCCTAGAATCCTCAAATGTCCTGTGATCAGGCACACATCCTAACCCTTATGCATATTGATGACTTAGATGTGCAACACACGAAGTAAAGTATATCTTCAATCAATGAAGACATACATTCTAAGTGTGAATACATTAATGTGGAATTTGACTTCGGAGCGCCACGATAATTGTGCGCCGTGTCTGGGTCTAATACTTCCTATACGGTGGGTAACGCCACCACCAAACGTTCTATTTTGAAGTGTTTCACTCATGGCGTTACCTTGCAATGTCTTCACATTTGGTTTGGCTTCGAACTGAACAAGTTTTCATGATTATCTTCACTATGTTGATCATCGATATATATATATATATATATATATATATATATATATATATATATATATATATATATGCTAGTGTTCTGTCCTCTACAGCATTCACTTATAGCTATGTCTTCGTGTTGAATCTTTTGAACTAAGTGAATGTGATCGGACCCCAACTTCTCTATGCTTTCTATCTCAAACTCTATCTCTCCAAGTCATATGCATTCTATTGAAACTGTCGAATGTCTTCACTGCGTCCTTGTCAGCAGAAGATACAGAGACAACCATTAAGTCCGTTTTCAATGCTCATTCCTCCACATGAAATCCGGAGAAGTAGGAACGACCACCCGACAATCCAGGCGTGCGTGGGACGTGGAACAAACCCCAAAATTCCGCATACTGGCCACGTGTTCCTCAGATGCGAATCGCCAGGGGCACCTGTGTAATAGCACAGTGCCGCCCCTGTGCATATAAATACACACTCACAGCGGTAATTATCTCTTCTTCCACCCTCGCACGAACCCTAGCGCCACCGTTAGCTCTCGACGACGCCGGCGACGAAGCGCTTCGCTGCCGCAACCTCTCCGACGCCGTCTTCACGCCGACCGCGGACATCGTCCTCTCCGCCGTCGCCGTAGGTCTCCTCCGTCGCCAAGTTAGGGCACGAAAGAGTGAACTGCTCGGCCTCATCTATCACTCCGTCTAGCAGTTCTCAGTGTGGTAAATAAAACTCCCTTTTACAGCACGGTTGATCCTATTGATCTGTCACTTTCTACCACAAGCAGTTTCTGTTCACACAAGCTAGATCTCTCTCATACTGCATCTCATAACATGCCTAGTATATTCACTTGTGCTTCACAAAGTAGTTAGATTCCTCACTTGTACTGATCTGTGGATTCGTACAAATCTGGAACCAACTTCTTATCTATGAGTGAATGTCCTTGCACGATGAGGTCAATGTCTTCTAAACTGATTTATCTTCAAAATCTTCTGAGAATGCATATGACCTCTTCCCCTTCCCTCGCACCTTAATGCTGTCACAGGTACATGTCCGTGGGAGAATCCTTCGGTTCTCATAGTCTGCATTCATTTGCAGAACTCTTACAGCATCACATAAATTCTCCCGAAGCCAGTTCCTGTTGGTCCAGCAAGAGAAAGCCTTTGAAGCCTTTGAACGTCTTGAAGCCTTTCAAGTTAAAGTTTATGGCTTCAGAGAAAGCAGCAAGGAAGGGGGGCAGACAACGTCGTGGCGGAACATCCAAAGATCTGCCTGATGAACTCGCAGAAATGTATAAGACGGATCCTGAAGAGGATTATGGTCAGCGCAAGACCCGAATCCAATGGATTCGACGCTATTGGGCAGAACAATGGTTCAAATACCGCTTCACAACCCAAGAGTATGCTGAGAAAAGTGCCATCAAAAGACCGTGGGGAGACATCTTATACAAGAATCTTGCACCCAGGTCCAGAGATGAAGCTATTGCCCAAAGCTTCTATCCATGCATGGTTCGTGGGCCACAGCCTGATGATGCACATCCGTCGTCACTACTCTGGTGTCGTGACGACAATCTGTTCAAGCGCAACTTCCAGTTTGCCCAAAACTCAGCAAAGCAGAACAAGAAGAAGTTTGGCTTAGACTTCAACCCTAGTCCCTCAGCACCAAGGGCAGATGGCACACGAGATGCAGAACCCAATGTCACTGGTCCTTTCGCCAACCTTGAAGGCCTCATCACCTACATCCTGGTTCAAGGGGCTGCAGTGAATGAGCCTGCGGCTGACACTGAGTCTGATGATGCGCCTGCAGTGCCGAAGCCAAAGCAGTTGAAGAAGAAGCCAAAAGCTTCAAAGCCAACCCCTTCACCAAAAATCTCAAGGGTGAAGCCACTTGCAACTGCACCTCCTGAAGACAGTGTGCAGTCTAAAGACGTATCCCGCGTCTCCATGCCCCAGAAGGCCAAGATGCCTCTGTCTCACACTGGCAAAGAGCTAACAGCTGCTGCCATTCTGCGCAACAAAGACATTGATCTATCAAGTGATGAAGATCTTGCAGATGACGCTCTTGAGCAACTCATCAAGAGCAAAGAAGAAGCAGAAATATTCAATGATCTGCCTCTCTTTGATGTCAACATCATCCACAACTTCGTTGACGAGTGGTTTGACACGCCAAATATCAGCTTTGAAGATCTGCAGCTGCCCATTGGCCTCAGTGTCGCCTTCCAAGGTGCCATTGCTTCAGAACTTGTAATTGCCCAGCGCATTGTTGAACTGAAGCAGAAGATTGACTATGAAAAGGCTCAGTTCAAGAAGCATATGGCCAAGCTCAGCGTGCAAGAAGTGAAGAACTTCAAGACAATGATGCACGAGCTCAAGGAAGCCTTTGTGAAGAAGCGTGCAGAAGCTCAGGGTTCACGTGAGCGCATGAAGACTCTGGCTGACAGATGTGTACAAGCCTATAATGAGGCTGAGAAGCGCAAAGCACTTGGGCGTCCTGGCATTGACCCCAGGATGGCCGCAAAGAAGAAGAAGAAGAAGCCTGCTACGGCTGAAGATGATGCACCAAGGCAAGAAGCAGTTCCAATTGTCTTCCCAACAAGAACGACTGGCTCGAAGCCAAAGAGCCGGTCAACAGCTTCAGAGCTCAAGAAGACAAGAACTGCTGAGGCTGAAGCCAGGAAGAGGAAACACTCTGAAGCCTCTCCTACTGCCACAAAGAAAAAGAGAAGGACCAAGAAAGCTCGGGCTGATCCCATAGAGCCCTTGCTAGTTGAACCCATTTCTATGGTTCATCCTGACGCAGAACGTCAACTGACAGTTCATCAGTCTGCTTCCACTGAGGCTCCTGAAGCTGAAGACATTCCAGCAGCCGATCCCATCGCTGCTGAAGACATTGGTCATCATGACAATGTAGAAGATGATGCAGTCCTTCCTCAGTTCGAAAACAGCGAACTCATCAGCATTGGTCGTCCACTGACGCCAATCGCACAGGATGCTTCATGGGTGGATCGCCCTCAAGAGGAAGAAGACTATGAGGCCCAGCCCACTCCAACTACACAGGCGTCGTCTGCGTTCCGTAGGCTTCGCAAAGGTCCAAGGCCTCAAGTCTCTGCTGAAGACATTCCGGCTGCATCAGCCGCACAAGAAGAAGGAGTCCCACAAGATCCCACTCCCCTGCTCCACCAAGAAGCAGTTCTCCAGGAGAACGTGCCTGTAACCGACCCTCCAGCTAGTCAAGTGGAGGATGAAAATCGTGAGGCTGCCACATATTGGGGAACGTAGTAATTTCAAAATTTTCCTACGCACACGCAAGATCATGGTGATGCATAGCAACGAGAGGGGAGAGTATGATCTACATACCCTTGTAGATCGCAACGGAAGTGTTGACACAACGTAGAGTAAGTAGTCGTACGTCTTCTTCCCGATCCGACCGATCCAAGCACCGTTACTCCGGCACCTCCGAGTTCTTAGCACACGTACAACTCGATGACGCTCCCCGGGCTCCGATCCAGCAAAGCTTTGGGGTTGAGTTCCGTCAGCACAACGGCGTGGTGACGATGATGATGTTCTACCGACGCAGGGCTTCGCCTAAGCACTACAACGATATGACCGAGGTGGAATATGGTGGCAGGGGGCACCGCACACGTCTAAGGAACGATCACGAGGATCAACTTGTGTGTTCTAGGGTGCCCCCCTGCCCTCGTATATAAAGGAGCAAGGGGGAGGCCGGCCGGCCTATGGGGCGCGCCAAGGGAGGGGGAGTCCTCCTCCTAGTGGGAGTAGGACTCCCCTTTCCTAGTCCAACTAGGAGACTTGGGGGGGGGGAGGAAAGAGAGGGAGAGGGAGAGGGAAAGGGGGGCCGCGCCCTCCCCTCCTAGTCCAATTCGGACTCCCTTGAGGGGGGGCGCGCCACCTCTTGGGCTGCTGCCCTCTCTCTCCCCTCAGGCCCAATAAGGCCCATTACTTCCCCGGGGGGTTCCGATAACCCCTCCGGCACTCCGGTTTTCTCCGAAATCACCCGGAACACTTCCGGTGTCCGAATATAGCCGTCCAATATATCAATATTTATGTCTCGACCATTTCGAGACTCCTCGTCATGTCCGTGATCACATCCGGGACTCCGAACTAACTTCGGTACATCAAAATGCATAAACTCATAATAACTGTCATCGTAACGTTAAGCGTGCGGACCCTACGGTTCGAGAACAATGCAGACATGACTGAGACAAATCTCTGGTCAATAACCAATAGCGGGACCTGGATGCCCATATTTGCTCCTACATATTCTACGAAGATCTTTATCGGTCAGACCGCATAACAACATACGTCGTTCCCTTTGTCATCGGTATGTTACTTGCCCGAGATTCGATCGTCGGTATCCAATACCTAGTTCATTCTCGTTACTGGCAAGTCTCTTTACTCGTTTCATAATACATCATCTCACAACTAACATCTTAGTTGCAATGCTTGCAAGGCTTATGTGATGTGCATTACCGAGAGGGCCCAGAGATACCTCTCCGACAATCGGAGTGACAAATCCTAATCTCGAAATACGCCAACCCAACATCTACCTTTGGAGACACCTGTAGTACTCCTTTATAATCACCCAGTTACGTTGTGACGTTTGGTAGCACCCAAAGTGTTCCTCCGGTAAACGGGAGTTGCATAATCTCATAGTCATAGGAACATGTATAAGTCATGAAGAAAGCAATAGCAACATACTAAACGATCGGGTGCTAAGCTAATGGAATGGGTCATGTCAATCAGATCATTCAACTAATGATGTGATCCCATTAATCAAATAACAACTATTTTGTCTATGGTTAGGAAACATAACCATCTTTGATTAATGAGCTAGTCAAGTAGAGGCATACTAGTGACACTCTGTTTGTCTATGTATTCACACATGTATTATGTTTCCGGTTAATACAATTCTAGCATGAATAATAAACATTTATCATGATATAAGGAAATAAATAATAACTTTATTATTGCCTCTAGGGCATATTTCCTTCAGTCTCCCACTTGCACTAGAGTCAATAATCTAGATTACACAGTAATGATTCTAACACCCATGGAGCCTTGGTGCTGATCATGTTTTGCTCGTGGAAGAGGCTTAGTCAACGGGTCTGCAACATTCAGATCCGTATGTATCTTGCAAATCTCTATGTCTCCCACCTGGACTAGATCCCGGATGGAATTGAAGCGTCTCTTGATGTGCTTGGTTCTCTTGTGAAATCTGGATTCCTTTGCCAAGGCAATTGCACCAGTATTGTCACAAAAGATTTTCATTGGACCCGATGCACTAGGTATGACACCTAGATCGGATATGAACTCCTTCATCCAGACTCCTTCATTTGCTGCTTCCGAAGCAGCTATGTATTCCGCTTCACATGTAGATCCCGCTACGACGCTTTGTTTAGAACTGCACCAACTGACAGCTCCACCGTTTAATGTAAACACGTATCCGGTTTGCGATTTAGAATCGTCCGGATCAGTGTCAAAGCTTGCATCAACGTAACCTTTTACGATGAGCTCTTTGTCACCTCCATATATGAGAAACATATCCTTAGTCCTTTTCAGGTATTTCAGGATGTTCTTGACCGCTGTCCAGTGATCCATTCCTGGATTACTTTGGTACCTCCCTGCTAAACTTATAGCAAGGCACACATCAGGTCTGGTACACAGCATTGCATACATGATAGAGCCTATGGCTGAAGCATAGGGAACATCTTTCATTTCTCTCTATCTTCTGCAGTGGTCGGGCTTTGAGTCTTACTCAATTTCACACCTTGTAACACAGGCAAGAACCCTTTCTTTGCTTGATCCATTTTGAACTTTTTCAAAACTTTGTCAAGGTATGTGCTTTGTGAAAGTCCAATTAGGCGTCTTGATCTATCTCTATAGATCTTAATGCCTAATATGTAAGCAGCTTCACCGAGGTCTTTCATTGAAAAACTCTTATTCAAGTATCCCTTTATGCTATCCAGAAATTCTATATCATTTCCAATCAGTAATATGTCATCTACATATAATATCAGAAATGCTACAGAGCTCCCACTCACTTTCTTGTAAATACAGGCTTCTCCAAAAGTCTGTATAAAACCAAATGCTTTGATCACACTATCAAAGCGTTTATTCCAACTCCGAGAGGCTTGCACCAGTCCATAAATGGATCGCTGGAGCTTGCATACTTTGTTAGCTCCCTTTGGATCGACAAAACCTTCCGATTGCATCATATACAACTCTTCTTCCAGAAATCCATTCAGGAATGCAGTTTTGACATCCATCTGCCAAATTTCATAATCATAAAATGCGGCAATCGCTAACATGATTCGGACAGACTTAAGCATCGCTACGGGTGAGAAAGTCTCATCGTAGTCAACCCCTTGAACTTGTCGAAAACCTTTCGCGACAAGTCGAGCTTTGTAGACAGTAACATTACCATCAGCGTCAGTCTTCTTCTTGAAGATCCATTTATTCTCTATTGCTTGCCGATCATCAGGCAAGTCAACCAAAGTCCATACTTTGTTCTCATACATGGATCCCATCTCAGATTTCATGGCTTCAAGACACTTTGCGGAATCTAGGCTCACCATCGCTTCTTCATAGTTCGTAGGTTCATCATGATCTAGTAGCATGACTTCCAGAACTGGATTACCGTACCACTCTGGTGCGGATTTTACTCTGGTTGATCTACGAGGTTCAGTAGTATCTTGTTCTGAAGTTTCATGATCATTATCATTAACTTCCTCACTTATTGGTGTAGGTGTCGCAGAAACAATTTTCTGTGATGTACTACTTTCCAACAAGGGAGCAGGTACAGTTACCTCGTCAAGTTCTACTTTCCTCCCACTCACTTCTTTCAAGAGAAACTCCTTCTCTAGAAAGGATCCATTCTTGGCAACGAATGTCTTGCCTTCGGATCTGTGATAGAAGGTGTACCCAACAGTCTCCTTTGGGTATCCTATGAAGACACATTTCTCTGATTTGGGTTCGAGCTTATCAGGTTGAAGCTTTTTCACATAAGCATCGCAGCCCCAAACTTTAAGAAACGACAACTTTGGTTTCTTGCCAAACCATAGTTCATAAGGCGTCGTCTCAACGGATTTTGATGGTGCCCTATTTAACGTGAATGCGGCCGTCTCTAGAGCATAACCCCAAAACGATAGCGGTAAATCTGTAAGAGACATCATAGATTGCACCATATCTAATAAAGTACGATTACGACGTTCGGACACACCATTACGCTGTGGTGTTCCGGGTGGCGTGAGTTGCGAAACTATTCCACAATTTTTCAAATGTACACCAAACTCGTAACTCAAATATTCTCCTCCACGATCAGATCGTAGAAACTTTATTTTCTTGTTACGATGACTTTCAACTTCACTCTGAAATTCTTTGAACTTTTCAAATGTTTCAGACTTATGTTTCATTAAGTAGATATACCCATATCTGCTTAACTCATCTGTGAAGGTGAGAAAATAACGATATCCGCCACGAGCCTCAATATTCATCGGACCACATACATCTGTATGTATGATTTCCAACAAATCCGTTGCTCTCTCCATAGTACCGGAGAACGGTGTTTTAGTCATCTTGCCCATGAGGCACGGTTCGCAAGTACCAAGTGATTCATAATCAAGTGGTTTCAAAAGCCCATCAGTATGGAGTTTCTTCATGCGTTTTACACCGATATGACCTAAACGGCAGTGCCACAAATAAGTTGCACTATCATTATCAACTCTGCATCTTTTGGCTTCAACATTATGAATATGTGTATCACTACTATCGAGATTCATCAAAAATAGACCACTCTTCAAAGGTGCATGACCATAAAAGATATTACTCATATAAATAGAACAACCATTATTCTCTGATTTAAATGAATAACCGTCTCGCATCAAACAAGATCCAGATATAATGTTCATGCTCAACGCAGGCACCAAATAACAATTATTTAGGTCTAATACTAATCCCGAAGGTAGATGTAGAGGTAGCGTGCCGACTGCGATCACATCGACTTTGGAACCATTTCCCACGCGCATCGTCACCTCGTCCTTTGCTAGTGTTCGCTTAATCCATAGTCCCTGTTTCGAGTTGCAAATATTAGCAACAGAACCAGTATCAAATACCCAGGTGCTACTGCGAGCTCTAGTAAGGTACACATCAATAACATGTATATCACATATACCTTTGTTCACCTTGCCATCCTTCTTATCCGCCAAATACTTGGGGCAGTTCCGCTTCCAGTGACCAGTCTGCTTGTAGTAGAAGCACTCAGTTTCAGGCTTAGGTCCAGACTTGGGTTTCTTCTCTTGAGTAGCAACTTGCTTGCCGTTCTTTTTGAAGTTCCCCTTCTTCTTCCCTTTGCCCCTTTTCTTGAAACTAGTGGTCTTGTTGACCATCAACACTTGATGCTCCTTCTTGATTTCTACCTCCGCAGCTTTCAGCATTGCGAAGAGCTCAGGAATAGTCTTATTCATCCCTTGCATATTATAGTTCATCACGAAGCTCTTGTAGCTTGGTGGCAGTGATTGGAGAATTCTGTCAATGACGCAATCATCTGGAAGATTAACTCCCAATTGAATCAAGTGATTATTATACCTAGACATTTTGAGTATATGCTCACTAACAGAACTGTTCTCCTCCATCTTGCAGCTGTAGAACTTATTGGAGACTTCATATCTCTCAATCCGGGCATTTGCTTGAAATATTAACTTCAACTCCTGGAACATCTCATATGCTCCATGACGTTCAAAACGTCGTTGAAGTCCTGATTCTAAGCCGTAAAGCATGGCACACTGAACTATCGAGTAGTCATCAGCTTTGCTCTGCCAGACGTTCATAACATCTGGTGTTGCTCCAGCAGCAGGCCTGGCACCCAGCGGTGCTTCCAGGACGTAATTCTTCTGTGCAGCAATGAGGATAATCCTCAAGTTACGGACCCAGTCCGTGTAATTGCTACCATCATCTTTCAACTTTGCTTTCTCAAGGAACGCATTAAAATTCAACGGAACAACAGCACGGGCCATCTATCTACAATCAAACATACATAAGCAAGATACTATCAGGTACTAAGTTCATGATAAATTTAAGTTCAATTTAGTCAAATTACTTAAAGAACTCCCACTTAGACAGACATCCCTCTAGTCCTCCAAGTGATCACGTGATCCAAATCAACTAAACCATAACCGATCATCACGTGATATGGAGTAGTTTTCAATGGTGAACATCGTTATGTTGATCATATCTACTATATAATTCACGCTCGACCTTTCGGTCTCCGTGTTCCGAGGCCATATTTGCATATGCTAGGCTCGTCAAGTATAACCCGAGTATTCTGCGTGTGCAAAACTGGCTTGCACCCGTTGTAGATGGACGTAGAGCTTATCACACCCGATCATCACGTGGTGTCTGGGCACGACGAACTTTGGCAACGGTGCATACTCAGGGAGAACACTTCTTGATAATTTAATGAGAGATCATCTTATAATGCTACCGTCAATCAAAGCAAGATAAGATGCATAAAAGATAAACATCACATGCAATCAATATAAGTGATATGATATGGCCATCATCATCTTGTGCCTGTGATCTCCATCTCCGAAGCACCGTCATGATCACCATCGTCACCGCCAATCTTATGCTTCCACGACTATCGCTACCGCTTAGTGATAAAGTAAAGCATTACATCACGATTGCATTGCATACAATAAAGCGACAACCATATGGCTCCTGCCAGTTGCTGATAACTCGGTTACAAAACATGATCATCTCATACAATAAAATTTAGCATCATGCCTTGACCATATCACATCACAACATGCCCTGCAAAAACAAGTTAGACGTCCTCTACTTTGTTGTTGCAAGTTTTACGTGGCTGCTACGGGCTTAAGTAAGAACCAATCTCACCTACGCATCAAAACCACAACGATAGTTTGTCAATTTGACTCCGTTTTAACCTTCGCAAGGACCGGGCGTAGCCACACTCGGTTCAACTAAAGTTGGAGAGACTGTTGCCCGCAAGCCACCTATGTGCAAAGCACGTCGGGAGAACCGGTCTCGCGTAAGCGTACACGTAATGTCGGTCCGGGTCATCTCGTCCAACAATACCGCCGAACCAAAGTATGACATGCTGGTAGGCAGTATGACTTATATCGCCCACAACTCACTTGTGTTCTACTCGTGCATATAATATCAAACCATAAAACCTAGGCTCGGATGCCACTGTTGGGGAACTTAGTAATTTCAAAATTTTCCTACGCACACGCAAGATCATGGTGATGCATAGCAACGAGAGGGGAGAGTATGATCTACGTACCCTTGTAGATCGCAACGGAAGCGTTGACACAACGTAGAGGAAGTAGTCGTACGTCTTCTTCCCGATCCGACCGATCCAAGCACCGTTACTCCGGCACCTCCGAGTTCTTAGCACACGTACAGCTCGATGACGCTCCCCGGGCTCCGATCCAGCAAAGCTTCGGGGATGAGTTCCGGCAGCACAACGGCGTGGTGACGATGATGATGTTCTACCGACGCAGGGCTTCGCCTAAGCACTACAACGATATGACCGAGGTGGAATATGGTGGCAGGGGGCACCGCACACGGCTAAGGAACGATCACGAGGATCAACTTGTGTGTTCTAGGGTGCCCCCCTGCCCCCGTATATAAAGGAGCAAGGGGGAGGCCGGCCGGCCTATGGGGCACGCCAAGGGAGGGGGAGTCCTCCTCCTAGTGGAAGTAGGACCCCCCTTTCCTAGTCCAACTAGGAGACTTGGGGGGGAAGGAAAGAGAGGGAGAGGGAGAGGGAAAGGGGGGCCGCGCCCTCCCCTCCTAGTCCAATTCGGACTCCCTTGAGGGGGGGCGCGCCACCTCTTGGGCTGCTGCCCTCTCTCTCCCCTCAGGCCCAATAAGGCCCATTACTTCCCCGGGGGGTTCCGGTAACCCCTCCGGCACTCCGGTTTTCTCCGAAATCACCCGGAACGCTTCCGGTGTCCGAATATAGCCGTCCAATATATCAATCTTTATGTCTCGACCATTTCGAGACTCCTCGTCATGTCCGTGATCACATCCGGGACTCCGAACTAACTTCGGTACATCAAAATGCATAAACTCATAATAACTGTCATCGTAACATTAAGCGTGCGGACCCTACGGTTCGAGAACAATGCAGACATGACTGAGACAAATCTTCGGTCAATAACCAATAGCGGGACCTGGATGCCCATATTGGCTCCTACATATTCTACGAAGATCTTTATCGGTCAGACCGCATAACAACATACGTCGTTCCCTTTGTCATCGGTATGTTACTTGCCCGAGATTCGATCGTCGGTATCCAATACCTAGTTGAATCTCGTTACCGGCAAGTCTCTTTACTCGTTCCGTAATACATCATCTCGCAACTAACTCATTGGTTGCAATGCTTGCAAGGCTTATGTGATGTGTATTACTGAGAGGGCCCAGAGATACCTCTCCGACAATCGGAGTGACAAATCCTAATCTCGAAATACGCCAACCCAACATCTACCTTTGGAGACACCTGTAGTACTCCTTTATAATCACCCAGTTACGTTGTGACGTTTGGTAGCACCCAAAGTGTTCCTCCGGTAAACGGGAGTTGCATAAGCTCATAGTCATAGGAACATGTATAAGTCATGAAAAAAGCAATAGCAACATACTAAACGATCGGGTGCTAAGCTAATGGAATGGGTCATGTCAATCAGATCATTCAACTAATGATGTGATCCCATTAATCAAATAACAACTATTTTGTCTATGGTTAGGAAACATAACCATCTTTGATTAATGAGCTAGTCAAGTAGTGGCATACTAGTGACACTGTGTTTGTCTATGTATTCACACATGTATTATGTTTCCGATTAATACAATTCTAGCATGAATAATAAACATTTATCATGATATAAGGAAATAAATAATAACTTTATTATTGCCTCTAGGGCATATTTCCTTCACCACAACCAACAATGAAGCTAATGTGGAGCCCTCCCCAGCAAAAGCTTCAGAAGACAGCGAAGCCACTAATCCAGCCACTTCTGTTCCTGAGTCTGCTGCCGGTCCCCAATTCAACTATCATGTTGAGCACAGGCCTCAGGTCCAGAAGCCAATCCCAAGACTGCCAAGGTTTCCAGGTCCTGCATCAGCACCTGGCTCCTTCAACATCAATGGCTTCAGGGCAGACAACACGTTCTTCCATAGCTTCAGGAACCCCTACTCAAGGGAAAGGATTTCATCTGATCGGTTCTGGAGCTATCCTCAAAGAAGCTATTACTCATGCATACTTTACAACCAAGGTCGCATCTTCCCACACAAGCGCCTTGATGTTGAAGCTATAGCTGGTCTGCCCTGTCTAGAAGAAGCGTTGGATTGCTTCAAGCAAGTAGGTCTGCTGCAGTTTGTTATAGATGAAGAGCATTGGAATGAAGAGCTGCTGCTACAATTCTATGCCACACTTCACATCAAAGGGTACAGCAGAGATCCGAAGACTTGGGTCCTGGAGTGGATGACTGGCAACGTTCATCATGAAGCCAATGCATTTGACATCATTGAGCTCACTGGCTTGCCCACTCCTGGCGATCTCTTCGAGCAAGGCTGTCAGCTGCATACTGAAGCTATTGAGAGCATCTTTCAGCGGCCAGAACCCAATATGAGTCAAATGCTCGGCATGATGAAGCCATTGCCCCCAGATGTTGCGTATCCCACAGAGTTCTTCGTTGAAGACCTTGAGTACCTGCCCAGAACTATCTATCACATCATCAGGCGAACTCTCTGGCCTATCAAAGGGCACTCTCCAAATGCCAAGCTTCAGGGTGCAATCAAGACTGTGGTCTTCTATATACTTCATGGCAAATGCTTCAATGCATAGGACTTCTTCATACGCCAACTTGCTGCATCAGGCATGGATCTGTCTGGTTTGAAGTTCTACGCCCCTTGGGTCATGCGGCTGATCAAGCTACACTCCGCTATCTCGTATCAGCCCTCAGCCCGCAACCATCGGATCTTCTTGCCTGACGTGGACATGTCTGCTAAAGCCATATATTCTGAGCCTGCTAAGCAACCCCTAAGTCTTCAGAATGCAGAACATCAGAGTTTACACAAAACGTTGAAGGTGTTGAAGCAATTTCTCGGGTGTATCCTTTGGCTGGCACTACACGTGCACCACACCCTGCATCAACTGAAGCCACTGACAATGCCACTGCTCCAAGACCCAAGAAGCGCACTCGTGTTCTCAACGACCGAGAGCTTCTTGTGGCTCTACATCAGAAACAAGATAGGCATCATGACTGGCTGAAGCGTCAGATGAAAAGCCTCTTGGTGGATGTGAATCGCACTCGAAATCTTGCCACCAAGAATGCGTTCGTTGCCCATGAAACCTGTCGCCGCACATGGAAAGGGCTAACGATGATGCTTTTTGAAGCTGATCTTCAAGAGGATGGCTTCACCGAGAGATTCAAGTTTGACTCCACACCTCCTCGAAGGGCTGTGCTGCTAGGAACTCCATCCCTTGAAGACTCAGAGTACTCTTCCTCTGCTGCCACAGTCACTGCCAAAATTATTGACGAAGAAGACGATGCTACTTCACCGCCATACTCTTCAGCACCTCCAAGCTCTTCTGCACCGCCAAACACCAACAACCCTGCAACTTAATCTACTCCTCATGGGAACAAGTAGAGACTCTATGTCTTCAAACCTTTTTGGTCATTACTGACAAAAGGGGGAGAAGCATATGAGATTGATAGTCTTCAAGCGGGTTCATATGGGCGGGTGCCTTATATTTTGCTTCGTGCTTACAACTCCTTTTTGCTACATTTGGTTCTTATGAGTTGTAACACTTAAACTAGATGGTCGTCTGCTACTTATTTGCCACCTTGTTTTGCGAAGATAAATTCCGCATGTGCGACGATAAATTCCACACTTAGCTCATTCTGCAGACGTCCATTTTCCATTATGCATGTCATTATCTTCATATACTTTTACATGCATAGTGGATTGTCATCATAAGCTGAAGAGGATCTCCACAAGTACAACCTGCCATGTGCATTTGCATTCCAAAAGCAAATTAACTTATATGCACATCTTCAGGGGGAGCCCTTGCATCTTATGAAGACAATTCCTTATCCTTTACAATTTCACAGTTTATATTCCCTGTTGAAAACTTCAACTAGTTTGTCATCAATCACCAAAAAGGGGGAGATTGTAAGTGCATCTAGTGCCACCCCTAGTTGGTTTTGGAGTATTGACGACAAACCTAGTTGAGGGACTAATGTGTTTGTAAGAATTGCAGGATAACACAGGTAGAAGTCCCTCATTGATTCGGTTTTACTACCAGAGATGGTCCCTAAAAATGTATGAAGACATTGAAGTCAAAGGTGGTATATGAAGATATTCACATTGAAGACTATGACAAGAGAAGACACGATATGAAGCCTATGGAGCTCAAAGACTTAGATCTTTCGTAGTTCTTTTTCTTTTGTGTTGAGTCATAGGAACCACCGTACTGTTAAGTGGGGTCTAAGAGAATCAGTCAGAATGACTGAAGTGATGCCTAAACCGAAAACCTATGTCTTCGAGTGAAGACAATGAGAGCGAATCTTGTCCAGAGTCGGAGAAGTCAGCTTTGCTTGTAGCCCAAGTAAAGTTGCCATGTGAGTTTGAAATCTGACCGTTGGAACACGTGTCAGTTCCTTAGTGACCCAGGGTCATTTCGGACAAATCAGGTCGGGTTGCCAAGTGGCTATAAATAGCCCACCCCCTACAACCATCAACGGTTGGCAGCTCAGATTGAGAGTACGGCTTTTGTCGTTTGAGAGCAACCCACCTCGAAGCCTTTGAGAGAGAATTCCTTGCGAGGATAAAGCCCTAACCACCCAGAGCCAGAGAGAATTGGGCATCACTTAAGTCTTCTTGTCTGTGTGATCTGAAGACTTATTACACTTGAGGACTGTGCATCCTCCAGCCGGTTAGGCGTCGCGTTCTGAGCATCCAAGAGACATTGTGGATTGCCGGTGAACGAAGTCTGTGAAGGTTTGGGAGTCTACCTTGAAGACTTACCTGAGTGATTGGGCGAGGTCTATGTGACCTTAGCTCAAGGAGAATACGGTGAGGACTGGGTGTCCTGAGCTGCGTGTTCAGGACTGGGTGTCCGGGACTGTGTGTCCTAAGGTTTAAATACCTAGCCGCTCCAACCAGACGTACAGTTGTCACAGCAACTGGAACTGGTCCAAAAAATCATTGTCTTCAACGAGTCACTGGTTTCATCTTCACTTCACTTTACTTACTGTTACTCCTTGTGAAGTCATTGTATGTTTGTGTTGGAGAACGTAGCAGAAAACAAAAATTTTCCTACTCGTTTCACCAAGATCCATCTAGGAGTTTATCTAGCAACGAGTGATTAGATGCATCTACATACCTTTGTAGATCGCGAGCGGAAGCGTTCAAATAACGGGGTTGATGTAGTCGAACACGACGTGATCCAAATCACCGATGACCAAGCGCCGAACGGACGGCACCTCTGCGTTCAACACAGGTACGGAACGGATGACGTCTCCTCCTTTCTTGATCCAGCAAGGGGGGAGGAGAGGTTGATGAAGATCCAGCAGCACGACGGCGTGGTGGTGGATGCAGGGCGTCACAGTAGCAGGGCTTCGCCGTGTACTACGAGGGAGAGATGTAACAGGGGAGAGGGAAGCACCAAAGGCTGAGGTCTGAAGTCCTCCCTCTCCTCAACTATATATAGGAGGGCCAAGGGGGTGGGGTGCGCCAGCCTAGGAGATCCAATCTCCTAGGTGCGGCAGCCAAGGGGAGGTTTCCCTCCCCCCCAAGGCACCTAGAGGTGCCTTCCACCATTGGGACTCTTCCCTTAAGTGGAACCCTAGGCGCATGGGCTTTTGGGGCTGGTGCCCTTGGCCCATCTAGGCCAAGGCGCACCCCCTACAGCCCATGTGGCCCCCTGGGACAGGTGGCCCCACCCGGTGGGCCCCCGGGACCCTTCCGGTGGTCCCGGTACAATACCGATAAGCCCGAAACTTGTCCCGATGGCCGAAACAGCACTTCCTATATATAATTCTTTACCTCCGGACCATTCCGGAACTACTCGTGACGTCCGGGATCTCATCCGGGACTCCGAACAACATTCGGGTTACTGCATATACATATCTTCACAACCCTAGCGTCACTGAACCTTAAGTGTGTAGACCCTACGGGTTCGGGAGACATGCAGACATGACCGGGACGACTCTCCGGTCAATAACCAACAGTGGGATCTGGATACCCATGTTGGCTCCCACATGCTCCACGATGATCTCATCGGATGAACCATGATGTCGAGGATTAAACAACCCCGCATACAATTCCCTTTGTCAATCGGTATGTTACTAGCCCGAGACTCGATCGTCGGTATCCCAATACCTTGTTCAGTCTCGTTACCGGCAAGTCACTTTACTCGTACCGTAATGCATGATCCCGTGATCAACCACTTGGTCACCTTGAGCTCATAATTATGATGCATTACCGAGTGGGCCCAGTGATACCTCTCCGTTATATGGAGTGACAAATCCCAGTCTCGATCCGTGTCAACCCAACAGACACTTTCGGAAATACCTGTAGTGCACCTTTATAGTCACCCAGTTACGTTGTGACGTTTGATACACCCAAAGCACTCTTACGGTATCCGGGAGTTACACGATCTCATGGTCAAAGGAAAAGATACTTGACATTGGAAAAGCTCTAGCAAACGAACTACACGATCTTGTGCTATGCTTAGGATTAGGTCTTGTCCATCACATCATTCTCCTAATGATGTGATCCCGTTATCAATGACATCCAATGTCCATAGCCAGGAAACCATGACTATCTGTTGATCAACGAGCTAGTCAACTAGAGGCTTACTAGGGACATATTATGGTCTATGTATTCACACGTGTATTACGATTTCCGGATAATACAGTTATAGCATGAATAAAGACAATTATCATGAACAAAGATATATAATAATAATACTTTTATTATTGCCTCTAGGGCATATTTCCAACAGTCTCCCACTTGCACTAGAGTCAATAATCTAGTTACATTGTGATGAATCGAACACCCATGTAATTCTGGTGTTGATCATGTTTTGCCCTAGGGAGAGGTTTAGTCAACGGATCTGCTATATTCAGGTCCGTATGTACTTTACAAATCTCTATGTCTCCATCTTGAACATTTTCACGAATGGAGTTGAAGCGACGCTTGATGTGCCTTGTCTTCTTGTGAAACCTGGGCTCCTTGGCAAGTGCAATAGCCCCAGTGTTGTCACAAAAGAGTTTGATTGGCCCCGACGCATTGGGTATGACTCCTAGGTCGGTGATGAACTCCTTCACCCATATTGCTTCATGTGCTGCCTCCGAGGCTGCCATGTACTCCGCTTCACATGTAGATCCCGCCACGACGCTCTGCTTGCAGCTGCACCAGCTCACTGCTCCACCATTCAACATATACACGTATCCGGTTTGTGACTTAGAGTCATCCAGATCTGTGTCGAAGCTAGCGTCGACGTAACCCTTTACGACGAGCTCTTCGTCACCTCCATAAACGAGAAACATTTCCTTAGTCCTTTTCAGGTACTTCAGGATATTCTTGACCGCTGTCCAGTGTTCCTTGCCAGGATTACTTTGGTACCTTCCTACCAAACTTACGGCAAGGTTTACATCAGGTCTGGTACACAGCATGGCATACATAATAGAACCTATGGCTGAGGCATAGGGGATGACACTCATCTCTTCTATATCTTCTGCCGTGGTCGGGCATTGAGCCGAGCTCAATTTCATACCTTGCAAAACAGGCAAGAACCCTTTCTTGGACTGATCCATTTTGAACTTCTTCAAAATCTTATCAAGGTACGTGCTTTGTGAAAGACCTATGAGGCGTCTCGATCTATCCCTATAGATCTTGATGCCTAATATATAAGCAGCTTCTCCAAGGTCCTTCATTGAAAAACTCTTATTCAAGTAGGTCTTGATGCTGTCCAAGAGTTCTATATCATTTCCCATCAAAAGTATGTCATCTACATATAGTATGAGGAATGCTACAGAGCTCCCACTCACTTTCTTGTAAACGCAGGCTTCTCCATAAGTCTGCGTAAACCCAAACGCTTTGATCATCTCATCAAAGCGAATGTTCCAACTCCGAGATGCTTGCACCAGCCCATAAATCGAGCGTTGGAGCTTGCACACCTTGTTAGCATTCTTAGGATCGACAAAACCTTCCGGCTGCATCATATACAATTCTTCCTTAAGGAAACCATTAAGGAATGCCGTTTTGACGTCCATTTGCCATATTTCATAATCATAGAATGCGGCAATTGCTAACATGATTCGGACGGACTTTAGCTTCGCTACCGGTGAGAAAGTCTCATCGTAGTCAACCCCTTGAACTTGTCGATAACCCTTAGCGACAAGCCGAGCTTTATAGATGGTCACATTACCATCCGCGTCTGTCTTCTTCTTAAAGATCCATTTATTTTCTATGGCTCACCGTTCAACGGGCAAGTCAGTCAAAGTCCATACTTCGTTTTCATACATGGATCCTATCTCGGATTTCATGGCTTCTAGCCATTTGTCGGAATCCGGGCCCGCCATCGCTTCTTCATAGTTCGAAGGTTCACCGTTGTCTAACAACATGATTTCCAAGACAGGGTTGCCGTACCACTCTGGTGCGGAACGTGTCCTTGTGGACCTTCGAATCTCAGTAGGAGCTTGATCAGAAGTATCTTGATCATCATCAATAACTTCCTCTCTAGTCGGTGCAGGCACCTCAGGAACATTTTCTTGAGTTGCGCCATTTGCCGGTTCAAGAGGTAATACCTCATCAAGTTCTACTTTCCTCCCACTTACTTCTTTCAAGAGAAACTCTTTCTCCAGAAAGATTCCGTTCTTGGCAACAAAGATCTTGCCTTCGGATCTTAGGTAGAAGGTATACCCAATAGTTTCTTTAGGGTATCCTATGAAGATGCATTTTTCCGACTTGGGTTCGAGCTTCTCAGGTTGAAGTTTCTTGACATAAGCATCGCATCCCCAAACTTTTAAAAACGACAGCTTAGGTTTCTTCCCAAACCATAATTCATACGGTGTCGTCTCAACGGATTTCGACGGAGCCCTATTTAAAGTGAATGCGGCAGTCTCTAAAGCATAGCCCCAAAAAGATAGCGGTAAATCAGTAAGAGACATCATAGACCGCACCATATCCAATAGAGTGCGATTACGACGTTTGGACACACCGTTACGCTGAGGTGTTCCAGGCGGCGTGAGTTGTGAAACTATTCCACATTTTCTTAAGTGTGTGCCAAATTCGTGACTCAAGTATTCTCCTCCACGATCTGATCGTAGAAACTTGATTTTCCTGTCACATTGATTCTCAACCTCACTCTGAAATTCCTTGAACTTTTCAAAGGTTTCAGACTTGTGTTTCATTAAGTAGACATACCCATATCTACTCAAGTCATCAGTGAGGGTGAGAACATAATGATAGCCACCGCAAGCCTCAACACTCATTGGACCGCACACATCAGTATGTATGATTTCCAATAAGTTGGTTGCTCGTTCCATTGTTCCTGAGAACGGAGTCTTGGTCATTTTTCCCATGAGGCATGGTTCGCACGTGTCAAATGATTCATAATCAAGAGACTCTAAAAGTCCATCTGCATGGAGCTTCTTCATGCGTTTGACACCTATGTGACCAAGGCGGCAGTGCCACAAGTATGTGGGACTATCATTATCAACCTTACATCTTTTGGTACTCACACTATGAATATGTGTAGTAATACGCTCGAGATTCATTAAGAATAAACCATTGACTATCGGAGCATGACCATAAAACATATCTCTCATATAAATAGAACAACCATTATTCTCGGATTTAAATGAGTAGCCATCTCGTATTAAACGAGATCCTGATACAATGTTCATGCTCAAACATGGCACTAAATAACAATTATTGAGGTTTATAACTAATCCCGTAGGTAAATGTAGAGGTAGTGTGCCGACGGCGATCACATCGACCTTGGAACCGTTCCCGACGCGCATCGTCACCTCGTCCTTCGCCAGTCTCCATTTATTCCGCAGCTCCTGTTGTGAGTTACAAATATGAGCAACGGCACCGGTATCAAATACCCAGGAGTTACTCCGAGCACTGGTAAGGTACACATCAATTACATGTATATCAAATATACCTTTGGTGTTACCGGCCTTCTTGTCCGCTAAGTATTTGGGGCAGTTCCGCTTCCAGTGACCCTTCCCTTTGCAATAAAAGCACTCTGTCTCAGGCTTGGGTCCATTCTTTGACTTCTTCCCGACAACTTGCTTGCCGGGCGCAGCAACTTCCTTGCCGTCCTTCTTGAAGTTCTTTTTACCCTTGCCCTTCTTGAACTTAGTGGTTTTATTCATCATCAACACTTGATGTTCCTTCTTGACTTCTACCTCTGCTGATTTCAGCATAGCAAATACTTCAGGAATGGTCTTTACCATCCCCTACATATTGAAGTTCATCACAAAGCTGTTGTAGCTTGGTGGAAGCGACTGGAGGATTCTGTCAATGACCGCGTCATCCGGGAGATTAACTCCCAGCTGAGTCAAGCGGTTATGTAACCTAGACATAGTGAGTATGTGCTCATTGACAGAACCATTTTCCTCCATCTTACAGCTGAAGAACTTATCGGAGACTTCATATCTCTCGATCCGGGCATGAGCTTGAAAAACCATTTTCAGCTCTTCGAACATCTCATATGCTCCATGTCTCTCAAAACGCTTTTGGAGCCCCGGCTCTAAGCTGTAAAGCATGCCGCACTGAACGAGGGAGTAGTCATCAGTACGTGTCTGCCAAGCGTTCATAGCGTCTTGGTTCTGTGGGACGGGTGGATCACCTAGCGGTGCTTGTAGGACATAATCTTTCTTGGCAGCTATGAGGATGATTCTCAGGTTCCGGACCCAGTCCGTATAGTTGCTGCCATCGTCTCTCAGCTTGGTTTTCTCTAGGAACGCGTTGAAATTGAATACAACGCTGGCCATTTGATCTACAAGACATATTGTAAAGATTTTAGACTAAGTTCATGATAATTAAGTTCATCTAATCAAATTATTAATGAACTCCCACTCAGATTAGACATCCCTCTAGTCATCTAAGTATTACATGATCCGAGTTAACTAGACCGTGTCCGATCATCACGTGAGACGGACTAGTCAACGTCGGTGAACATCTTCATGTTGATCGTATCTTCTATACGACTCATGCTCGACCTTTCGGTCTTCTGTGTTCCGAGGCCATGTCTGTACATGCTAGGCTCGTCAAGTTAACCCTAAGTGTTTTGCATGTGTAAAACTGTCTTACACCCGTTGTATGTGAACGTAAGGATCTATCACACCCGATCATCACAGCGTGCTTCGAAACGACGAACTTTAGCAACGGTGCACAGTTAGGGGAGAACACTTCTTGAAATTGTTATGAGGGATCATCTTATTTACTACCGTCGTTCTAAGTAAACAAGATGCAAAACATGATAAACATCGCATGCAATCAAATAATAAACGTGACATGATATGGCCAATATCACATAGCTCCTTTGATCTCTATCTTGGGGCTCCATGATCCTCTTGTCACCGGCT
The DNA here is from genome assembly GCF_018294505.1 of Triticum aestivum. Classification (NCBI taxonomy): domain Eukaryota; kingdom Viridiplantae; phylum Streptophyta; class Magnoliopsida; order Poales; family Poaceae; genus Triticum; species Triticum aestivum. The sequence continues at coordinate 7,571,259 of NC_057812.1, read as the reverse complement.
TGACACCATGATCTCCATCATCATGATCTCCATCATCGTGTCTCCATGAAGTTGCTCGCCAACTATTACTTCCACTACTACGGCTAACGCGTTTAGCAATAAAGTAAAGTAATTTACATGGCGTTTCTCAATGACACGCAGGTCATATAAAAGAATAAAGACAAATCCTATGGCTCCTGCCGGTTGTCATACTCATCGACATGCAAGTCGTGATTCCTATTACAATAGCATGAACAACTCATACATCATATATATAGATCATTCATCATTCATCACAACTTTGGCCATATCATATCACAAAGCACTTGCTGCAAAAACAAGTTAGACGTCCTCTAATTGTTGTCGCAAGTTTTACGTGGCTGAATTAGGGTTCTAGCAAGAACGTTTTCTGACCTACGTAAAAGCCACAACGTGATTTGTCAACTTCTATTTACCCTTCATAAGGACCCTTTTCATCAAATCCGCTCCAACTAAAGTAGGAGAGACAGACACCCGCCAGCCACCTTATGCATCTAGTGCATGTTAGTCGGTGGAACCGGTCTCACGTAAGCATACGTGTAAGGTTGGTCCGGGCCGCTTCATCCCACAATACCGTTGAAGCAAGATAAGACTAGTAGCGGCAAGTAAGTTGACAACATCTACGCCCACAACAAATTGTGTTCTACTCGCGCAAGAAGAACTACGCATAGACCTAGCTCATGATGCCACTGTTGGAGAACGTAGCAGAAAACAAAAAATTTCCTACTCGTTTCACCAAGATCCATCTAGGAGTTTATCTAGCAACGAGTGATTAGATGCATCTACATACCTTTGTAGATCGCGAGCGGAAGCGTTCAAATAACGGGGTTGATGTAGTCGAACACGACGTGATCCAAATCACCGATGACCAAGCGCCGAACGGACGGCACCTCCGCGTCAACACACGTACGGAATGGATGATGTCTCCTCCTTTCTTGATCCAGCAAGGGGGGAGGAGAGGTTGATGAAGATCCAGCAGCATGACGGCGTGGTGGTGGATGCAGGGCGTCACAGTAGCAGGGCTTCGCCGTGTACTACGAGGGAGAGATGTAACAGGGGAGAGGGAAGCACCAAAGGCTGAGGTCTGAAGTCCTCCCTCTCCTCAACTATATATAGGAGGGCCAAGGGGGGGGTGCGCCAGCCTAGGAGATCCAATCTCCTAGGTGCGGCAGCCAAGGGGAGGTTTCCCTCCGCCCCAAGGCACCTAGAGGTGCCTTCCACCATTGGGACTCTTCCCTTAAGTGGAACCCTAGGCGCATGGGCTTTTGGGGCTGGTGCCCTTGGCCCATCTAGGCCAAGGCGCACCCCCTACAGCCCATGTGGCCCCACGGGATAGGTGGCCCCACCCGGTGGGCCCCCGGGACCCTTCCGGTGGTCCCGGTACAATACCGATAACCCCGAAACTTGTCCCGATGGCCGAAACAGCACTTCCTATATACAATTCTTTACCTCCGGACCATTCCGGAACTACTCGTGACGTCCGGGATCTCATCCGGGACTCCGAACAACATTCGGGTTACTGCATATACATATCTTCACAACCCTAGCGTCACCGAACCTTAAGTGTGTAGTGTTGGGAACGTAGTAATTTCAAAAAAATTCCTACGCACACGCAAGATCATGTGATGCATAGCAACGAGGGGGAGAGTGTTGTCTACGTACCCAACGCAGACCGACCGCAGAAGCGATGACACGACGTAGAGGAAGTAGTCGTACGTCTTCACGATCCAACCGATCAAGCACCGAAACTACGGCACCTCCGAGTTCGAGCACACGTTCAGCTCGATGACGATCCCCGGACTCCGATCCAGCAAAGTGTCGGGGAAGAGTTCCGTCAGCACGACGGCGTGGTGACGATCTTGATGCACTACAGCAGCAGGGCTTCGCCTAAACTCCGCTACAGTATTATCGAGGAATATGGTGGCAGGGGGCACCGCACACGGCTAAGGAATAGATCACGTGGATCAACTTGTGTGTCTAGAGGTGTCCCCTGCCTCCGTATATAAAGGAGCCAAGGGGGAGGGGGGCGCCGGCCAGGGAGGAGGGCGCAGGAGGAGTCCTACTCCTTCCGGGAGTAGGACTCCCCCCCCCCCCAATCCTATTCCAACTAGGATTCCCCAAGGGGGGAAAGAGAGAGAGGGGGGCCGGCCACCTTCTCCTAGTCCTAATAGGACTAGGGGAGGGGGAAGTGGCGCAGCCACCTTGGGCTGCCCCTTTCTCATTTCCACTAAGGCCCATGAAGGCCCATATGGCTCCCGGGGGGTTCCGGTAACCTCCCGGTAACCCGGTAAAATCCCGATTTCACCCGGAACACTTCCGATGTCCAAACATAGGCTTCCAATATATCAATCTTTACATCTCGACCATTTCGAGACTCCTCGTCATGTCCGTGATCACATCCGGGACTCCGAACAACCTTCGGTACATCAAAATGCATAAACTCATAATATAACTGTCATCGTAACCTTAAGCGTGCGGACCCTACGGGTTCGAGAACAATGTAGACATGACCGAGACATGTCTCCAGACAATAAACAATAGCGGGACCTGGATGCCCATATTGGCTCCTACATATTCTACGAAGATCTTTATCGGTCAGACCGCATAACAACATATGTTGTTCCCTTTGTCATCGGTATGTTACTTGCCCGAGATTCGATCGTCGGTATCCAATACCTAGTTCAATCTCGTTACCGGCAAGTCTCTTTACTCGTTTCGTAATACATCATCTCACAACTAACATCTTAGTTGCAATGCTTGCAAGGCTTATGTGATGTGCATTACCGAGAGGGCCCAGAGATACCTCTCCGACAATCGGAGTGACAAATCCTAATCTCGAAATACGCCAACCCAACATCTACCTTTGGAGACACCTGTAATGCTCCTTTATAATCACCCAGTTACGTTGTGACGTTTGGTAGCACCCAAAGTGTTCCTCCGGCAAACGGGAGTTGCATAATCTCATAGTCATAGGAACATGTATAAGTCATGAAGAAAGCAATAGCAACATACTAAACGATCGGGTGCTAAGCTAATGGAATGGGTCATGTCAATCAGATCATTCAACTAATGATGTGACCTCGTTAATCAAATAACAACTCATTGTTCATGGTCAGGAAACATAACCATCTTTGATTAACGAGCTAGTCAAGTAGAGGCATACTAGTGACACTTTGTTTGTCTATGTATTCACACATGTATTATGTTTCCGGTTAATACAATTCTAGCATGAATAATAAACATTTATCATGATTATAAGGAAATAAATAATAACTTTATTATTGCCTCTAGGGCATATTTCCTTCAGTCTCCCACTTGCACTAGAGTCAATAATCTAGATTACACTGTAATGATTCTAACACCCATGGAGCCTTGGTGCTGATCATGTTTTGCTCGTGGAAGAGGCTTAGTCAACGGGTCTGCAACATTCAGATCCGTATGTATCTTGCAAATCTCTATGTCTCCCACCTGGACTAGATCCCGGATGGAATTGAAGCGTCTCTTGATGTGTTTGGTCCTTTTGTGAAATCTGGATTCCTTTGCCAAGGCAATTGCACCAGTATTGTCACAAAAGATTTTCATTGGACCCGATGCACTAGGTATGACACCTAGATCGGATATGAACTCCTTCATCCAGACTCCTTCGTTCGCTGCTTCCGAAGCAGCTATGTACTCCGCTTCACATGTAGATCCCGCTACGACGCTTTGTTTAGAACTGCACCAACTGACAGCTCCACCGTTTAATGTAAACACGTATCCGGTTTGCGATTTAGAATCGTCCGGATCAGTGTCAAAGCTTGCATCAACGTAACCTTTTACGGTGAGCTCTTTGTCACCTCCATATACGAGAAACATATCCTTAGTCCTTTTCAGGTATTTCAGGATGTTCTTGACCGCTGTCCAGTGATCCACTCCTGGATTACTTTGGTACCTCCCTGCTAAACTTATAGCAAGGCACACATCAGGTCTGGTACACAGCATTGCATACATGATAGAGCCTATGGCTGATGCATAGGGAACATCTTTCATATTCTCTCTATCTTCTGCAGTGGTCGGGCATTGAGTCTTACTCAACTTCACACCTTGTAACACAGGCAAGAATCCTTTCTTTGCTTGATCCATTTTGAACTTCTTCAAAATCTTGTCAAGGTATGTGCTTTGTGAAAGTCCAATTAAGCGTCTTGATCTATCTCTATAGATCTTAATGCCTAATATGTAAGCAGCTTCACCGAGGTCTTTCATTGAAAAACTTTTATTCAAGTATCCCTTTATGCTATCCAGAAATTCTATATCATTTCCAATCAGCAATATGTCATCCACATATAATATCAGAAATGCTACAGAGCTCCCACTCACTTTCTTGTAAATACAGGCTTCTCCGAAAGTCTGTATAAAACCAAATGCTTTGATCACACTATCAAAGCGTTTATTCCAACTCCGAGAGGCTTGCACCAGTCCATAAATGGATCGCTGGAGCTTGCACACTTTGTTAGCTCCCTTTGGATCGACAAAACCTTCCGGTTGCATCATATACAACTCTTCTTCCAGAAATCCATTCAGGAATGCAGTTTTGACATCCATCTGCCAAATTTCATAATCATAAAATGCGGCAATCGCTAACATGATTCGGACAGACTTAAGCATCGCTACGGGTGAGAAGGTCTCATCGTAGTCAACCCCTTGAACTTGTCGAAAACCTTTTGCGACAAGTCGAGCTTTGTAGACAGTAACATTACCATCAGCGTCAGTCTTCTTCTTGAAGATCCATTTATTCTCAATTGCTTGCCGATCATCGGGCAAGTCAACCAAAGTCCATACTTTGTTCTCATACATGGATCCCATCTCAGATTTCATGGCTTCAAGCCACTTTGCGGAATCTGGGCTCACCATCGCTTCTTCATAGTTCGTAGGTTCATCATGATCTAGTAGCATGACTTCCAGAACTGGATTACCGTACCACTCTGGTGCGGATCTTACTCTGGTTGATCTACGAGGTTCAGTAGTATCTTGTTCTGAAGTTTCATGATCATTATCATTAACTTCCTCACTTATTGGTGTAGGTGTCGCAGAAACAGTTTTCTGTGATGTACTACTTTCCAACAAGGGAGCAGGTACAGTTACCTCGTCAAGTTCTACTTTCCTCCCACTCACTTCTTTCGAGAGAAACTCCTTCTCAAGAAAGTTTCCGAATTTAGCAACAAAAGTCTTGCCTTCGGATCTGTGATAGAAGGTGTATCCAATAGTTTCCTTTGGATATCCTATGAAGACACATTTCTCCGATTTGGGTTCGAGCTTATCAGGTTGAAGCTTTTTCACATAAGCATCGCAGCCCCAAACTTTCAGAAACGACAACTTTGGTTTCTTGCCAAACCATAGTTCATAAGGCGTCGTCTCAACGGATTTTGATGGTGCCCTATTTAACGTGAATGCGGCCGTCTCTAGAGCATAACCCCAAAATGATAGCGGTAAATCAGTAAGAGACATCATAGATCGCACCATATCTAGTAAAGTACGATTACGACGTTCGGACACACCATTACGCTGTGGTGTTCCGGGTGGCGTGAGTTGCGAAACTATTCCACAGTTTTTCAAATGTACACCAAACTCGTAACTCAAATATTCTCCTCCACGATCAGATCGTAGAAACTTTATTTTCTTGTTACGATGATTTTCAACTTCACTCTGAAATTCTTTGAACTTTTCAAATGTTTCAGACTTATGTTTCATTAAGTAGATATACCCATATCTGCTTAAATCATCTGTGAAGGTGAGAAAATAACGATATCCGCCACGAGCCTCAATATTCATCGGACCACATACATCGGTATGTATGATTTCCAACAAATCTGTTGCTCTCTCCATAGTACCGGAGAACGGTGTTTTAGTCATCTTGCCCATGAGGCACGGTTCGCAAGTACCAAGTGATTCATAATCAAGTGGTTCCAAAAGTCCATCAGTATGGAGTTTCTTCATGCGCTTTACACCGATATGACCTAAACGGCAGTGCCACAAATAAGTTGCACTATCATTATCAACTCTGCATCTTTTGGCTTCAACATTATGAATATGTGTATTACTACTATCGAGATTCAATAAGAATAGACCACTCTTCAAGGGTGCATGACCATAAAAGATATTACTCATATAAATAGAACAACCATTATTCTCTGATTTAAATGAATAACCGTCTCGCATTAAACAAGATCCAGATATAATGTTCATGCTCAACGCTGGCACCAAATAACAATTATTTAGGTCTAATATTAATCCCGAAGGTAGATGTAGAGGTAGCGTGCCGACCGCGATCACATCGACTTTGGAACCGTTTCCCACGCGCATCGTCACCTCGTCCTTAGCCAATCTTCGCTTAATCCGTAGCCCCTGTTTCGAGTTGCAAATATTAGCAACAGAACCAGTATCAAATACCCAGGTGCTACTGCGAGCATTAGTAAGGTACACATCAATAACATGTATATCACATATACCTTTGTTCACCTTGCCATCCTTCTTATCCGCCAAATACTTGGGGCAGTTCCGCTTCCAGTGACCAGTCTGCTTGCAGTAGAAGCACTCAGTTTCAGGCTTAGGTCCAGACTTGGGTTTCTTCTCTTGAGCAGCAACTTGCTTGCCGTTCTTCTTGAAGTTCCCCTTCTTCTTCCTTTGCCCTTTTTCTTGAAACTAGTGGTCTTGTTGACCATCAACACTTGATGCTCCTTCTTGATTTCTACCTCCGCAGCTTTCAGCATTGCGAAGAGCTCGGGAATAGTCTTGTTCATCCCTTGCATATTATAGTTCATCACGAAGCTCTTGTAGCTTGGTGGCAGTGATTGGAGAATTCTGTCAATGACGCAATCATCTGGAAGATTAACTCCCAATTGAATCAAGTGATTATTATACCCAGACATTTTGAGTATATGCTCACTGACAGAACTGTTCTCCTCCATCTTGCAGCTATAGAACTTATTGGAGACTTCATATCTCTCAATCCGGGCATTTGCTTGAAATATTAACTTCAACTCCTGGAACATCTCATATGCTCCATGACGTTCAAAACGTCGTTGAAGTCCCGATTCTAAGCCGTAAAGCATGGCACACTGAACTATCGAGTAGTCATCAGCTTTGCTCTGCCAGACGTTCATAACATCTGGTGTTGCTCCAGCAGCAGGCCTGGCACCCAGCGGTGCTTCCAGGACGTAATTCTTCTGTGCAGCAATGAGGATAATCCTCAAGTTACGGACCCAGTCCGTGTAATTGCTACCATCATCTTTCAACTTTGCTTTCTCAAGGAACGCATTAAAATTCAACGGAACAACAGCACGAGCCATCTATCTACAATCAACATAAACAAGCAAGATACTATCAGGTACTAAGTTCATGATAAATTTAAGTTCAATTAATCATATTACTTAAGAACTCCCACTTAGATAGACATCCCTCTAATCCTCTAAGTGATCACGTGATCCAAATCAACTAAACCATGTCCGATCATCACGTGAGATGGAGTAGTTTCATCGGTGAACATCATTATGTTGATCATATCTACTATATGATTCACGCTCGACCTTTCGGTCTCCGTGTTCCGAGGCCATATCTGTATATGCTTGGCTCGTCAAGTATAACCTGAGTATTCCGCGTGTGCAACTGTTTTGCACCCGTTGTATTTGAACGTAGAGCCTATCACACCCGATCATCACGTGGTGTCTCAGCACGAAGAACTTTCGCAACGGTGCATACTCAGGGAGAACACTTCTTGATAATTTAGTGAGAGATCATCTTATAATGCTACCGTCAATCAAAGCAAGATAAGATGCATAAAAGATAAACATCACATGCAATCAATATAAGTGATATGATATGGCCATCATCATCTTGTGCTTGTGATCTCCATCTCCGAAGCACCGTCATGATCACCATCGTCACCGGCGCGACACCTTGATCTCCATCGTAGCATCGTTGTCGTCTCGCCAATCTTATGCTTCCACGACTATCACTACCGCTTAGTAATAAAGTAAAGCATTACATCGCGATTGCATTGCATACAATAAAGCGACAACCATATGGCTCCTGCCAGTTGCCGATAACTCGGTTACAAAACATGATCATCTCATACAATAAAATTCAGCATCATGCCTTGACCATATCACATCACAACATGCCCTGCAAAAACAAGTTAGACGTCCTCTACTTTGTTGTTGCAAGTTTTACGTGGCTGCTACGGGCTTAAGCAAGAACCAATCTCACCTACGCATCAAAACCACAACGATAGTTTGTCAAATAGACTCCGTTTTAACCTTCGCAAGGACCGGGCGTAGCCATACTTGGTTCAACTAAAGTTGGAGAGACAGTCGCCCGCAAGCCATCTATGTGCAAAGCACGTCGAGGGAACCGGTCTCGCGTAAGCGTACGCGTAAGGTTGGTCCGGGTCGTCTCGTCCAACAATACCGCCGAACCAAAGTATGACATGCTGGTAGGCAGTATGACTTGTATCGTCCACAACTCACTTGTGTTCTACTCGTGCATATAACATCAACATAAATAACCTAGGCTCGGATGCCACTGTTGGGGAACGTAGTAATTTCAAAAAATTTCCTACGCACACGCAAGATCATGTGATGCATAGCAACGAGGGGGAGAGTGTTGTCTACGTACCCAACGCAGACCGACTGCGGAAGCGATGACACGACGTAGAGGAAGTAGTCGTACGTCTTCACGATCCAACCGATCAAGCACCGAAACTACGGCACCTCCGAGTTCGAGCACACGTTCAGCTCGATGACGATCCCCGGACTCCGATCCAGCAAAGTGTCGGGGAAGAGTTCCGTCAGCACGACGGCGTGGTGACGATCTTGATGCACTACAGCAGCAGGGCTTCGCCTAAACTCCGCTACAGTATTATCGAGGAATATGGTGGCAGGGGGCACCGCACACGGCTAAGGAATAGATCACATGGATCAACTTGTGTGTCTAGAGGTGTCCCCTGCCTCCGTATATAAAGGAGCCAAGGGGGAGGGGGGCGCCGGCCAGGGAGGAGGGCGCAGGAGGAGTCCTACTCCTTCCGGGAGTAGGACCCCCCCCCCCAATCCTATTCCAACTAGGATTCCCCAAGGGGGGAAAGAGAGAGAGGGGGGCCGGCCACCTTCTCCTAGTCCTAATAGGACTAGGGGAGGGGGAAGTGGCGCAGCCACCTTGGGCTGCCCCTTTCTCCTTTCCACTAAGGCCCATGAAGGCCCATATGGCTCCCGAGGGGTTCCGGTAACCTCCCGGTAACCCGGTAAAATCCCGATTTCACCCGGAACACTTCCGATGTCCAAACATAGGCTTCCAATATATCAATCTTTACGTCTCGACCATTTCGAGACTCCTCGTCATGTCCGTGATCACATCCGGGACTCCGAACAACCTTCGGTACATCAAAATGCATAAACTCATAATATAACTGTCATCGTAACCTTAAGCGTGCGGACCCTACGGGTTCGAGAACAATGTAGACATGACCGAGACACGTCTCCGGTCAATAACCAATAGCGGGACCTGGATGCCCATATTGGCTCCTACATATTCTACGAAGATCTTTATCGGTCAGACCGCATAACAACATACGTTGTTCCCTTTGTCATCGGTATGTTACTTGCCCGAGATTCGATCGTCGGTATCCAATACCTAGTTCAATCTCGTTACCGGCAAGTCTCTTTACTCGTTCCGTAATACATCATCTCACAACTAACATATTAGTTGCAATGCTTGCAAGGCTTATGTGATGTGCATTACCGAGAGGGCCCAGAGATACCTCTCCGACAATCGGAGTGACAAATCCTAATCTCGAAATACGCCAACCCAACATCTACCTTTGGAGACACCTGTAATGCTCCTTTATAATCACCCAGTTACGTTGTGACGTTTGGTAGCACCCAAAGTGTTCCTCCGGCAAACGGGAGTTGCATAATCTCATAGTCATAGGAACATGTATAAGTCATGAAGAAAGCAATAGCAACATACTAAACGATCGGGTGCTAAGCTAATGGAATGGGTCATGTCAATCAGATCATTCAACTAATGATGTGACCTCGTTAATCAAATAACAACTCATTGTTCATGGTTAGGAAACATAACCATCTTTGATTAACGAGCTAGTCAAGTAGAGGCATACTAGTGACACTTTGTTTGTCTATGTATTCACACATGTATTATGTTTCCGGTTAATACAATTCTAGCATGAATAATAAACATTTATCATGATTATAAGGAAATAAATAATAACTTTATTATTGCCTCTAGGGCATATTTCCTTCAGTCTCCCACTTGCACTAGAGTCAATAATCTAGATTACACTGTAATGATTCTAACACCCATGGAGCCTTGGTGCTGATCATGTTTTGCTCGTGGAAGAGGCTTAGTCAACGGGTCTGCAACATTCAGATCCGTATGTATCTTGCAAATCTCTATGTCTCCCACCTGGACTAGATCCCGGATGGAATTGAAGCGTCTCTTGATGTGTTTGGTCCTTTTGTGAAATCTGGATTCCTTTGCCAAGGCAATTGCACCAGTATTGTCACAAAAGATTTTCATTGGACCCGATGCACTAGGTATGACACCTAGATCGGATATGAACTCCTTCATCCAGACTCCTTCGTTCGCTGCTTCCGAAGCAGCTATGTACTCCGCTTCACATGTAGATCCCGCTACGACGCTTTGTTTAGAACTGCACCAACTGACAGCTCCACCGTTTAATGTAAACACGTATCCGGTTTGCGATTTAGAATCGTCCGGATCAGTGTCAAAGCTTGCATCAACGTAACCTTTTACGGTGAGCTCTTTGTCACCTCCATATACGAGAAACATATCCTTAGTCCTTTTCAGGTATTTCAGGATGTTCTTGACCGCTGTCCAGTGATCCACTCCTGGATTACTTTGGTACCTCCCTGCTAAACTTATAGCAAGGCACACATCAGGTCTGGTACACAGCATTGCATACATGATAGAGCCTATGGCTGATGCATAGGGAACATCTTTCATATTCTCTCTATCTTCTGCAGTGGTCGGGCATTGAGTCTTACTCAACTTCACACCTTGTAACACAGGCAAGAATCCTTTCTTTGCTTGATCCATTTTGAACTTTCTTCAAAATCTTGTCAAGGTATGTGCTTTGTGAAAGTCCAATTAAGCGTCTTGATCTATCTCTATAGATCTTAATGCCTAATATGTAAGCAGCTTCACCGAGGTCTTTCATTGAAAAACTTTTATTCAAGTATCCCTTTATGCTATCCAGAAATTCTATATCATTTCCAATCAGCAATATGTCATCCACATATAATATCAGAAATGCTACAGAGCTCCCACTCACTTTCTTGTAAATACAGGCTTCTCCGAAAGTCTGTATAAAACCAAATGCTTTGATCACACTATCAAAGCGTTTATTCCAACTCCGAGAGGCTTGCACCAGTCCATAAATGGATCGCTGGAGCTTGCACACTTTGTTAGCTCCCTTTGGATCGACAAAACCTTCCGGTTGCATCATATACAACTCTTCTTCCAGAAATCCATTCAGGAATGCAGTTTTGACATCCATCTGCCAAATTTCATAATCATAAAATGCGGCAATCGCTAACATGATTCGGACAGACTTAAGCATCGCTACGGGTGAGAAAGTCTCATCGTAGTCAACCCCTTGAACTTGTCGAAAACCTTTCGCGACAAGTCGAGCTTTGTAGACAGTAACATTACCATCAGCGTCAGTCTTCTTCTTGAAGATCCATTTATTCTCAATTGCTTGCCGATCATCGGGCAAGTCAACCAAAGTCCATACTTTGTTCTCATACATGGATCCCATCTCAGATTTCATGGCTTCAAGCCACTTTGCGGAATCTGGGCTCACCATCGCTTCTTCATAGTTCGTAGGTTCATCATGATCTAGTAGCATGACTTCCAGAACTGGATTACCGTACCACTCTGGTGCGGATCTTACTCTGGTTGATCTACGAGGTTCAGTAGTATCTTGTTCTGAAGTTTCATGATCATTATCATTAACTTCCTCACTTATTGGTGTAGGTGTCGCAGAAACAGTTTTCTGTGATGTACTACTTTCCAACAAGGGAGCAGGTACAGTTACCTCGTCAAGTTCTACTTTCCTCCCACTCACTTCTTTCGAGAGAAACTCCTTCTCAAGAAAGTTTCCGAATTTAGCAAAAAAAGTCTTGCCTTCGGATCTGTGATAGAAGGTGTATCCAATAGTTTCCTTTGGATATCCTATGAAGACACATTTCTCCGATTTGGGTTCGAGCTTATCAGGTTGAAGCTTTTTCACATAAGCATCGCAGCCCCAAACTTTCAGAAACGACAACTTTGGTTTCTTGCCAAACCATAGTTCATAAGGCGTCGTCTCAACGGATTTTGATGGTGCCCTATTTAACGTGAATGCGGCCGTCTCTAAAGCATAACCCCAAAATGATAGCGGTAAATCAATAAGAGACATCATAGATCGCACCATATCTAGTAAAGTACGATTACGACGTTCGGACACACCATTACGCTGTGGTGTTCCGGGTGGCGTGAGTTGCGAAACTATTCCACAGTTTTTCAAATGTACACCAAACTCGTAACTCAAATATTCTCCTCCACGATCAGATCGTAGAAACTTTATTTTCTTGTTACGATGATTTTCAACTTCACTCTGAAATTCTTTGAACTTTTCAAATGTTTCAGATTTATGTTTCATTAAGTAGATATACCCATATCTGCTTAAATCATCTGTGAAGGTGAGAAAATAACGATATCCGCCACGAGCCTCAATATTCATCGGACCACATACATCGGTATGTATGATTTCCAACAAATCTGTTGCTCTCTCCATAGTACCGGAGAACGGTGTTTTAGTCATCTTGCCCATGAGGCACGGTTCGCAAGTACCAAGTGATTCATAATCAAGTGGTTCCAAAAGTCCATCAGTATGGAGTTTCTTCATGCGCTTTACACCGATATGACCTAAACGGCAGTGCCACAAATAAGTTGCACTATCATTATCAACTCTGCATCTTTTGGCTTCAACATTATGAATATGTGTATTACTACTATCGAGATTCAATAAGAATAGACCACTCTTCAAGGGTGCATGACCATAAAAGATATTACTCATATAAATAGAACAACCATTATTCTCTGATTTAAATGAATAACCGTCTCGCATTAAACAAGATCCAGATATAATGTTCATGCTCAACGCTGGCACCAAATAACAATTATTTAGGTCTAATATTAATCCCGAAGGTAGATGTAGAGGTAGCGTGCCGACCGCGATCACATCGACTTTGGAACCGTTTCCCACGCGCATCGTCACCTCGTCCTTAGCCAATCTTCGCTTAATCCGTAGCCCCTGTTTCGAGTTGCAAATATTAGCAACAGAACCAGTATCAAATACCCAGGTGCTACTGCGAGCATTAGTAAGGTACACATCAATAACATGTATATCACATATACCTTTGTTCACCTTGCCATCCTTCTTATCCGCCAAATACTTGGGGCAGTTCCGCTTCCAGTGACCAGTCTGCTTGCAGTAGAAGCACTCAGTTTCAGGCTTAGGTCCAGACTTGGGTTTCTTCTCTTGAGCAGCAACTTGCTTGCCGTTCTTCTTGAAGTTCCCCTTCTTCTTCCCTTTGCCCTTTTTCTTGAAACTAGTGGTCTTGTTGACCATCAACACTTGATGCTCCTTTTTGATTTCTACCTCCGCAGCTTTCAGCATTGCGAAGAGCTCGGGAATAGTCTTGTTCATCCCTTGCATATTATAGTTCATCACGAAGCTCTTGTAGCTTGGTGGCAGTGATTGGAGAATTCTGTCAATGACGCAATCATCTGGAAGATTAACTCCCAATTGAATCAAGTGATTATTATACCCAGACATTTTGAGTATATGCTCACTGACAGAACTGTTCTCCTCCATCTTGCAGCTATAGAACTTATTGGAGACTTCATATCTCTCAATCCGGGCATTTGCTTGAAATATTAACTTCAACTCCTGGAACATCTCATATGCTCCATGACGTTCAAAACGTCGTTGAAGTCCCGATTCTAAGCCGTAAAGCATGGCACACTGAACTATCGAGTAGTCATCAGCTTTGCTCTGCCAGACGTTCATAACATCTGGTGTTGCTCCAGCAGCAGGCCTGGCACCCAGCGGTGCTTCCAGGACGTAATTCTTCTGTGCAGCAATGAGGATAATCCTCAAGTTACGGACCCAGTCCGTGTAATTGCTACCATCATCTTTCAACTTTGCTTTCTCAAGGAACGCATTAAAATTCAACGGAACAACAGCACGAGCCATCTATCTACAATCAACATAAACAAGCAAGATACTATCAGGTACTAAGTTCATGATAAATTTAAGTTCAATTAATCATATTACTTAAGAACTCCCACTTAGATAGACATCCCTCTAATCCTCTAAGTGATCACGTGATCCAAATCAACTAAACCATGTCCGATCATCACGTGAGATGGAGTAGTTTCATCGGTGAACATCATTATGTTGATCATATCTACTATATGATTCACGCTCGACCTTTCGGTCTCCGTGTTCCGAGGCCATATCTGTATATGCTTGGCTCGTCAAGTATAACCTGAGTATTCCGCGTGTGCAACTGTTTTGCACCCGTTGTATTTGAACGTAGAGCCTATCACACCCGATCATCACGTGGTGTCTCAGCACGAAGAACTTTCGCAACGGTGCATACTCAGGGAGAACACTTCTTGATAATTTAGTGAGAGATCATCTTATAATGCTACCGTCAATCAAAGCAAGATAAGATGCATAAAAGATAAACATCACATGCAATCAATATAAGTGATATGATATGGCCATCATCATCTTGTGCTTGTGATCTCCATCTCCGAAGCACCGTCATGATCACCATCGTCACCGGCGCGACACCTTGATCTCCATCGTAGCATCGTTGTCGTCTCGCCAATCTTATGCTTCCACGACTATCACTACCGCTTAGTAATAAAGTAAAGCATTACATCGCGATTGCATTGCATACAATAAAGCGACAACCATATGGCTCCTGCCAGTTGCCGATAACTCGGTTACAAAACATGATCATCTCATACAATAAAATTTAGCATCATGCCTTGACCATATCACATCACAACATGCCCTGCAAAAACAAGTTAGACGTCCTCTACTTTGTTGTTGCAAGTTTTACGTGGCTGCTACGGGCTTAAGCAAGAACCAATCTCACCTACGCATCAAAACCACAACGATAGTTTGTCAAATAGACTCCGTTTTAACCTTCGCAAGGACCGGGCGTAGCCATACTTGGTTCAACTAAAGTTGGAGAGACAGTCGCCCGCAAGCCATCTATGTGCAAAGCACGTCGAGGGAACCGGTCTCGCGTAAGCGTACGCGTAAGGTTGGTCCGGGTCGTCTCGTCCAACAATACCGCCGAACCAAAGTATGACATGCTGGTAGGCAGTATGACTTGTATCGTCCACAACTCACTTGTGTTCTACTCGTGCATATAACATCAACATAAATAACCTAGGCTCGGATGCCACTGTTGGGGAACGTAGTAATTTCAAAAAATTTCCTACGCACACGCAAGATCATGTGATGCATAGCAACGAGGGGGAGAGTGTTGTCTACGTACCCAACGCAGACCGACTGCGGAAGCGATGACACGACGTAGAGGAAGTAGTCGTACGTCTTCACGATCCAACCGATCAAGCACCGAAACTACGGCACCTCCGAGTTCGAGCACACGTTCAGCTCGATGACGATCCCCGGACTCCGATCCAGCAAAGTGTCGGGGAAGAGTTCCGTCAGCACGACGGCGTGGTGACGATCTTGATGCACTACAGCAGCAGGGCTTCGCCTAAACTCCGCTACAGTATTATCGAGGAATATGGTGGCAGGGGGCACCGCACACGGCTAAGGAATAGATCACATGGATCAACTTGTGTGTCTAGAGGTGTCCCCCTGCCTCCGTATATAAAGGAGCCAAGGGGGAGGGGGGCGCCGGCCAGGGAGGAGGGCGCAGGAGGAGTCCTACTCCTTCCGGGAGTAGGACCCCCCCCCCAATCCTATTCCAACTAGGATTCCCAAGGGGGGAAAGAGAGAGAGGGGGGCCGGCCACCTTCTCCTAGTCCTAATAGGACTAGGGGAGGGGGAAGTGGCGCAGCCACCTTGGGCTGCCCCTTTCTCCTTTCCACTAAGGCCCATGAAGGCCCATATGGCTCCCGGGGGTTCCGGTAACCTCCCGGTAACCCGGTAAAATCCCGATTTCACCCGGAACACTTCCGATGTCCAAACATAGGCTTCCAATATATCAATCTTTACGTCTCGACCATTTCGAGACTCCTCGTCATGTCCGTGATCACATCCGGGACTCCGAACAACCTTCGGTACATCAAAATGCATAAACTCATAATATAACTGTCATCGTAACCTTAAGCGTGCGGACCCTACGGGTTCGAGAACAATGTAGACATGACCGAGACATGTCTCCGGTCAATAACCAATAGCGGGACCTGGATGCCCATATTGGCTCCTACATATTCTACGAAGATCTTTATCGGTCAGACCGCATAACAACATACGTTGTTCCCTTTGTCATCGGTATGTTACTTGCCCGAGATTCGATCGTCGGTATCCAATACCTAGTTCAATCTCGTTACCGGCAAGTCTCTTTACTCGTTTCGTAATACATCATCTCACAACTAACATCTTAGTTGCAATGCTTGCAAGGCTTATGTGATGTGCATTACCGAGAGGGCCCAGAGATACCTCTCCGACAATCGGAGTGACAAATCCTAATCTCGAAATATGCCAACCCAACATCTACCTTTGGAGACACCTGTAATGCTCCTTTATAATCACCCAGTTACGTTGTGACGTTTGGTAGCACCCAAAGTGTTCCTCCAACAAACGGGAGTTGCATAATCTCATAGTCATAGGAACATGTATAAGTCATGAAGAAAAGCAATAGCATCATACTAAACGATCGGGTGCTAAGCTAATGGAATGGGTCATGTCAATCAGATCATTCAACTAATGATGTGACCTCGTTAATCAAATAACAACTCATTGTTCATGGTCAGGAAACATAACCATCTTTGATTAACGAGCTAGTCAAGTAGAGGCATACTAGTGACACTTTGTTTGTCTATGTATTCACACATGTATTATGTTTCCGGTTAATACAATTCTAGCATGAATAATAAACATTTATCATGATTATAAGGAAATAAATAATAACTTTATTATTGCCTCTAGGGCATATTTCCTTCAGTCTCCCACTTGCACTAGAGTCAATAATCTAGATTACACTGTAATGATTCTAACACCCATGGAGCCTTGGTGCTGATCATGTTTTGCTCGTGGAAGAGGCTTAGTCAACGGGTCTGCAACATTCAGATCCGTATGTATCTTGCAAATCTCTATGTCTCCCACCTGGACTAGATCCCGGATGGAATTGAAGCGTCTCTTGATGTGTTTGGTCCTTTTGTGAAATCTGGATTCCTTTGCCAAGGCAATTGCACCAGTATTGTCACAAAAGATTTTCATTGGATCCGATGCACTAGGTATGACACCTAGATCGGATATGAACTCCTTCATCCAGACTCCTTCGTTCGCTGCTTCCGAAGCAGCTATGTACTCCGCTTCACATGTAGATCCCGCTACGACGCTTTGTTTAGAACTGCACCAACTGACAGCTCCACCATTTAATGTAAACACGTATCCGGTTTGCGATTTAGAATCGTCCGGATCAGTGTCAAAGCTTGCATCAACGTAACCTTTTACGGTGAGCTCTTTGTCACCTCCATATACGAGAAACATATCCTTAGTCCTTTTCAGGTATTTCAGGATGTTCTTGACCGCTGTCCAGTGATCCACTCCTGGATTACTTTGGTACCTCTCTGCTAAACTTATAGCAAGGCACACATCAGGTCTGGTACACAGCATTGCATACATGATAGAGCCTATGGCTGATGCATAGGGAACATCTTTCATATTCTCTCTATCTTCTGCAGTGGTCGGGCATTGAGTCTTACTCAACTTCACACCTTGTAACACAGGAAAGAATCCTTTCTTTGCTTGATCCATTTTGAATTTCTTCAAAATCTTGTCAAGGTATGTGCTTTGTGAAAGTCCAATTAAGCGTCTTGATCTATCTCTATAGATCTTAATGCCTAATATGTAAGCAGCTTCACCGAGGTCTTTCATTGAAAAACTTTTATTCAAGTATCCCTTTATGCTATTCAGAAATTCTATATCATTTCCAATCAGCAATATGTCATCCACATATAATATTAGAAATGCTACAGAGCTCCTACTCACTTTCTTGTAAATACAGGATTCTCCGAAAGTCTGTATAAAACCAAATGCTTTGATCACACTATCAAAGCGTTTATTCCAACTCCGAGAGGCTTGCACCAGTCCATAAATGGATCGCTGGAGCTTGCACACTTTGTTAGCTCCCTTTGGATCGACAAAACCTTCCGGTTGCATCATATACAACTCTTCTTCCAGAAATCCATTCAGGAATGCAGTTTTGACATCCATCTGCCAAATTTCATAATCATAAAATGCGGCAATCGCTAACATGATTCGGACAGACTTAAGCATCGCTACGGGTGAGAAAGTCTCATCGTAGTCAGCCCCTTGAACTTGTCGAAAACCTTTCGCGACAAGTCGAGCTTTGTAGACAGTAACATTACCATCAGCGTCAGTCTTCTTCTTGAAGATCCATTTATTCTCTATTGCTTGCCGATCATCGGGCAAGTCAACCAAAGTCCATACTTTGTTCTCATACATGGATCCCATCTCAGATTTCATGGCTTCAAGCCACTTTGCGGAATCTGGGATCACCATCGCTTCTTCATAGTTCGTAGGTTCATCATGATCTAGTAGCATGACTTCCAGAACTGGATTACCGTACCACTCTGGTGCGGATTTTACTCTGGTTGATCTACGAGGTTCAGTAGTATCTTGTTCTGAAGTTTCATGATCATTATCATTAACTTCCTCACTTATTGGTGTAGGTGTCGCAGAAACAATTTTCTGTGATGTACTACTTTCCAACAAGGGAGCAGGTACAGTTATCTCGTCAAGTTCTACTTTCCTCCCACTCACTTCTTTCGAGAGAAACTCCTTCTCAAGAAAGTTTCCGAATTTAGCAACAAAAGTCTTGCCTTCGGATCTGTGATAGAAGGTGTATCCAATAGTTTCCTTTGGATATCCTATGAAGACACATTTCTCCGATTTGGGTTCGAGCTTGTCAGGTTGAAGCTTTTTCACATAAGCATCGCAGCCCCAAACTTACCGGCAAGTCACTTTACTCGTACTGTAATGCATGATCCCGTGATCAACCACTTGGTCACCTTGAGCTCATAATGATGATGCATTACCGAGTGGGCCCAGTGATACCTCTCCGTTATATGGAGTGACAAATCCCAGTCTCGATCCGTGTCAACCCAACAGACACTTTCGGAAATACCTGTAGTGCACCTTTATAGTCACCCAGTTACGTTGTGACGTTTGATACACCCAAAGCACTCTTACGGTATCCGGGAGTTACACGATCTCATGGTCAAAGGAAAAGATACTTGACATTGGAAAATCTCTAGCAAACGAACTACACGATCTTGTGCTATGCTTAGGATTAGGTCTTGTCCATCACATCATTCTCCTAATGATGTGATCCCGTTATCAATGACATCCAATGTCCATAGCCAGGAAACCATGACTATCTGTTGATCAACGAGCTAGTCAACTAGAGGCTTACTAGGGACATATTATGGTCTATGTATTCACACGTGTATTACGATTTTCGGATAATACAGTTATAGCATGAATAAAGACAATTATCATGAACAAAGAAATATAATAATAATACTTTTATTATTGCCTCTAGGGCATATTTCCAACAGTTTGCTCTATCATTTGTCTTCACTGAGTGACAGCGTGTTCTGTTTGGCTTCACAATATCTTCCTACCTGATCCTTACTGCCTAGCTGCTATTAGTCTTTGTGCTTTCACTTCATTGAATACTTGACTATGGTTTGCCTAGTGTAGCCTACCTTCCGCTGCATCGTAATAGGTTTAATTTTATCGTTTGTCTTCAAAACTCCCATGTTCTGAAGACTTTCATAAAAATCGCCTATTCACCCCCCTCTAGTTGATATAACGCACTTTCACGTATATTTAGGAACAAGGGAGTATAATGCAGGTTTTGGTCGGCAAGGAATCTTTCTTGCTTCCTTGACGCTTGAGAAGGTTGTACTAATGCTTGTCCAGCAAATCTTCAGCCGTGTAGAAACCTTCTTTGAGTTCGTGAAGCCATTTGTCTAACTTGGGCATGTGGTTTCCCTTGTGTGCTGCTTCGATCAACGGCTCAAACTGCAGCAAGATAGTGGTCTCTATTTCATGGAGCTCACGCATCATGTCCACTCCGAGGATGTTGAAGCCTTAGCAAGGAGCTTCTTAAAGACCGGCGATATGGCCAATCTTAAGGCATCGCTAGCTATTGCCACTTCTGCCATTGAATTGCAAAAATAAATAAATTGGTTGCATATTTCTGTGGAGGGGAGTTCTATTTTTTTTTCTCGGTGCTGAAAGTTAAGATATGGAAAATAAGATGAAAGAACACAACACTAAAGAAGGCTCTTCTGGATTGGAGGTAGAAATAGCCGGTGAATATACCAATGGCTGAAAAACCTGCAAGAATAGGAAACAAATTAGCCCGTTGCAACAACGAAATAACAAATAGAAGCTTAGAGCCAGATTTGTAGAGGAAAACAGATGCGAAAATTGCGAGGAGCTTACAAAGATGAAGAAGTGAGAAGCAACGTTGGAGCCAGCGCAGCGATGAGGCAGGCAGTAATCATTTTAAATAAAAGTGAATAAGAGGAGGCACATATCACCAAACAACGTTCCTTCTCTATGGACTTCTCTTCTCACGCCCCATACATTTGTCCAAGGCAACAGGGACACAAGACCTTTTTGCACGAAACTGTATAGCCCTCGTTGCAACTCAAGGGCAATATGCTAGTTTAGTAAAAGTGGAGTGACTGAAATAGGTGGAACTACAAATTAATAATACCATTGGCTGCATTAACAATACAAATGAAAGTATCAACCATTTTTTAATTTTTCTTTCTAGGTTTTGGTTTTTTTTCTGTTTCATTTCTTTTCCTTATTGCTTTTTAAAAAATTCATAAATTTCAAAAAATATCTTCAGATTTTGTTTGTAATTCAATTTTTTTGCTTTTCAAATAGTGTTTGAAATTTCAAATTAGTTCTCATTTTCAGAAAATTATTGTGCTTATTAAAGATTTTCAAATATGTTCCTCTTTTTAAATTTGTTTGCTTATTTTTACACTGTTCACGATTTCAATAACTTATCCCTATTTTCAAAGAAATGTTCCTTATCTAAAAAATGCATTTCATAAAACTATTAGGAATTTCAGAAAAATGTTCACTATTTTTTAAAATTCTTTCCAACTTTCAAAAATTCAGGAATCTAAAAGAACATTCATGTTTTCAAAAATTGATCACAATTTAAAAAATGAACATTTCCTTGAAAAAATGTTTACCTTTTAGGAAAATATGTTGAGGTTTTCATAAATATTTTGCCTTCTTATAAAACTAGTTAATGTGTACGTGCAATGCACGTTAATTTGAAAGTATATTAAGTGCATGCGGATATTAAGTAGGATATTATTTACGTGTTATTATGTGATTAGCATTATATTTAGCACGACATTAACTGCATGCTAAACATGTTGAGCGCTCGACATTGAAGCAATCTAGGTCGTTGGATTGATATGATTTGATGGCCGAGATTAACTTGATTTGCCCTTTTGGGTCTTTTTATATTGGTATAGATATAAATATAGATAATTTAGAAATTAAAAAAAACATGTGCTACAGAAGGAAAACTTGAAACAGCGATACAAAGCACGTGAATGTTGCTCATGGGCCGGTCCGTTGGCTTGCGCCTGTATTTTGGGGTCTATTTCACGCAAAATGCACTCCCAGGAAGGCCACGAATGTCTCAAAAAAAAAGGAAGACCATGAATTCTATGTGTCGCTTACTGCAACACTTATGGAAGCACTCGCCCACTTTTTTTTCTTGAACACGCCCACTATGGGCACTAGCGGTTGCCTTGCGGGTCACATTTTTACGAAGCTTCCAAAACCTTCCGTCCTTATTTTCCTTTCCTCCTTTTTGTGGTTTTGATTTTCTTTTGGTTATTTTGTTTTTCGTTTTATAGCGTTTTATTTTTTCTGCTTTTCAGTGGTTTTTTATTTTTTTAAATGTATGACATATTCAAGGGTTGTTTGCTTTTTTTAAACACTGTTTGGAATTTTAGGAAATGTTCAAAAATTAGATAAAAAGCTCAAATTTCGCAAAAAAGATTCAAAACTCTAATTTGTTTGTTTTTTCTTCACACAAATTTCTAAAGTAAAGAAAACAGTAACTTTCATTTTGTTTTTTGAAGTCATGAACATATTTAAGTGTTGAATCTTTTGTTGGTTTCTGAACATTTTTGAAATTTATGTACATTTTTCATCTCTGCGAACATTCTTGAGATTCACAATCATTTTTGAATTGCACATAAAATGTGCCATTCAACCATTAACTCAAACCGAATGTACACTTTACGCTAACAACTCAGTAAGTGATCAGATTTAATCCATAAACTCGTTTATTTGATCAAACAAGTCCAAAACCGATTCGGGAGGGAGAAAACCGGACACGTTGCTGACACACGTCAGCCTATCTTTGATGGCTTGAAATCGAATAAGTTTTACAAGGGTCTTTTTGCAACAACAACAAGCTAATCCTGTAAAGGAAAAAATAATATTAAAATGCCTCACGTTGCGTTGAACTTGAAGTCACAATCTATGGGCAAAACCAACAGTCAAAGACCATTGTGTTACTAATTGATTTGTTGTTATTTAGGTTACGTAGTCTATATTGTGATGTAGTACGCCGGCCTGATCGACTCTATGAAAATAAAGTAAAACCTGGATCGGATCAATATATTCCATGTATGGAAACTTATTTGTTCCTTAGACAATAAAGTATAAATTGGAACATAAGGAAAGTGATCCTAAGGGACAAAAAAACTGTTAAAAACCCACGTGCCAAATAAAAATTATATTATCTAACCTAATCAAAATAACAATCACTTAGTAGCTTAAAGCATCTCCAATAGATGATGTAAAATTTCCATCTCCAAGTCCCATGAGGTCGCGGGATCAAGTCCCATGCAATGCTTTTTTTGATCGGATCAGGTTTGTGTGCCACATAATAAATATATTGTGCAACCTAGTGAATACACACATCAGTTAATTGCTTAGTGTCCATTGAGTGTTGGTTTTGCCCACCAATGCGAACGAATAATTGAACTATGCACAACACAAATAAATAAAAAAATAAATAAATAAAAGGTCAACGAATATGTCTGAACAAACCAAAGTATATGAAGAATTGAAGGATCCTACGCAAGAACCGAGAAGTTGCAATAAAATAAACAAATTAAAATAGGCAAGTAAGCAACGAACGCCATGAAACATGTGTCCCATGGCCACATCAAGACGATACAACTCAGAGCTCAGTTCACTCACTGTCCTTTGCAAAGAGATCAATTAGCAGCTCACGGAGAAATTAATAGGAAATTAACTAGCTACTCCCTCTGTTTCTGAATATAAGACCTTTTAGGTTTCAATGCGAAATACATATGGATATATATATATATATATATATATATATATATATATATATATGGATGAATATAGATGTATTTTAGAGTGTAGATTCACTCATTTTGTTCTGTATGTAGTTCATATTGAAATCTCTAAAAGATCTTATATTTAGGAATTATATTTAGGAACAGAGAGAGTACAAGAAGAGTTGTAGTGGTAAAAAGTTTGACATGGTCCAGCAACTAGCTCTGCTCATCCATACTACAATACTAATTAATCAAGACTATATCTATCAGCCCAAAGATCAAATCGAATTGATTTCCCACACGCAGAACCGATAGTAAAGTACCCCCACAACAAAGAAATATAAAATTATTTATGCTCTGTCTCTCACAAAGTCTCTAGAAACACATGCTACACCTGGCTGGTAATTAGTAGCCGCTTCTTTTATCTCTCCTCTTCTCTCTCTCTCTCTTCCGACTCATAAAAATATAATATTTAAAGGCTTATAGCCTGATTGCATCACCTTATTGTACTTCCTCAAGCTGTCGATCAGTAGTTCCAAAGACAAAATACCAATGAAAAAAATCCACGTCATCTGCCAGGCCATGAAAGCTGCAGCTTAATTTCTCTGGTATTCAGCTCTCCCGCGAGCTCATTAATAACTAGTAAAGTGGATTTGGTAAGTATTTGTGCGTTGGAAACCTTATCCAAGAATTTTGTCTCCATAATGAAATCTATTAAAGATAGAAACCATTGACCAAACAGAAACAAGAAGTATACATCTTGTGAAGAGGATTTTGTTCATCATACTTTCCTGAAATTCCGAAACCTGCGTGCTATGTCTTGCATATAGATCCTATATGGCGCATAGGGCGCCCCCTAGCGCCGTGGCGCGCACCCCCAGCCCAGCTGCGCGCCTTCTGGGCCGGCCCATTTGGGGCGTGATGTTTCCCAGTTTTCTCTTTTTTCTTTTTTTGTGTTGTCGTTCTTTTTCTTTTTTTCATTTTTTCTTTTCTTCTATGTTTCCCTTTTCCTTTCCTATTTTTAAATCTTTACTTTTTCACTTTTTTCGAATTTTCTTTTCAATTTTACGAACACTTTTTTGTTCATCGAATTCAAAAAATATTCATCAATGTTAATTTTTTCCACAATTTAAAAAATGTTCATCAAATTAAACTTTGTTGTTCATCGGATTAAGAAAATGTTCAGAAAAATTCAAAAAAATGTTCATCGAATTCAACTTTCTTTGTTCATCTTATTTAAAAAATGTTCACCAAAATTGAAAATTTGTTGACCAACCTAAAAAAATATTCATTAAATTCAAATTTTGTTCATCATTTCAAAATTTGTTCATTGATTTCAAATTTGTTCATCCATTTGTCAAAAACAAGTTCATGAATGCAATTTTGTTCAAGTTAACCAGAAAGACTATCTCAGCCATTTGCTTCCCGTCTTGATCATTCGAGTACTGTACTTCACTTCCGGAGAGTTCAAATTGTTCAGGCATCGTATCTTTACTGTGTGGTTACGCTTTCCACTCTCTCGCACATTCATTAGCTCACATGTTTTGGTTGGGCAAAGTCTAGTGTTTCAGTCCAGTCTCTTGCAAGAACAGTAGTCTATGAACAATTGGACTAGCATGCATACTGATATACTCACACGCTGCTCTGCTTAACACGGTAATAGCATTATCTAGACGCACCATGGTGATCCAATGCACCGGCAGCGCCACGTGCCGTATACACAAGATCACCGAGCGGACCAACTTCCATAGGCTTGCGCAGATCGAATCGTAAGGGTGAGTTCAGAGACGTGTTCTCCATCAACGGCGGAGGGAGTGGAGGTGGGGCACCGCACCGGTGGACTGGCCGGCGGCCGCTGTGGCTTGTCGGCGTGGAGGTTGGCCGCTGGCGGGCGAACGGCTAGGGATTGGTTATTGCTGGTCAGAGACATCTCCGCTCCTACCTGCTGAGTCCTGACTTCTCATTGCTGCCGCACGGACGCAAACAGAATCAGGCAACACCGGCGCCGCGCGCAGTGCAGAAGTGAACTGGTGAGCAAATTGCTCTCGCTGTCTCTCTCTGTCTCTCCCCTCTACAAATTGCGGAAATTTAGAGTATTTTGATTCTGCATTTTCTTTCTTAGTTGGGGAAAATTCTAATTAGGTCATGGATTTTGTGCTGAATAGAAAAATGTCCTTCACAGAAAAACGGTGAATACAATTCTTGAGGGAAAACAATTTATGTATTTTTCAAAAAAAAGTGAGGCGATTCAGTTGAATGTAAAGTTGACGAACCAACACAAACAGAAGCAATACATGTTCAGCCTCCTTTGTTGTTGCTGGAATTTGAGCAACACGGACCACATCCTTCGATGCCGCAAAAATAAGGCCATCAAACAAATGAAGTCCTATTTTGAGGGATTGAATTTTTGCAGCGGGATCCAACACTACGTGTCTACGTCCACAAATTTGACAATATCGAGCTAATCCAAGAGATGATGTGGGGCAAGCATATTTGAATCTTTGTGCTATACAGCCCGTTTGAGATTTCTTCGCCCCTCCTGAGATTTCTTTCAAGCTCCGCCATTGTTCTCCATGACGACATGATCTCTCTGGTAAATAAGTGGCTGAACAAAGCTCATGGATGATGATGGAGCATCGGGCCGAGAGAGAGAGAGAACTAGGACAAATCTCATGATCACACCAAGAGAGAGGAAGAGCGAGGGAGGGCATGATATAGATGGTGATATTTTTTTGTGATGCGGCCAAAAATTTCAGGCACAACTTACATTTCTTAATTTACATATGTATTACGTACAATTTTTGTTCCGTACTCTCGACAAATACAACACATTCACAAAATAAGTTACGTTGTACTCCCTCCGTCCGAGAAAACAAGTCCACGGCGTAGTTCATTGTGATTTTTGCAAAAAAAAAAAGAACCCTTAGGATTTTAAATCTCCTGCTAATTACCCCCTTTGCTTCTTCCTCCTCCCTCGGTCGCCCGCGGCAGGAACTAGCCCAGCGCGCCGTCGGCAGCCACCGTAGAGCCCAGCGCGCCGCCGCCCACCTACGTCGCCTCTGCCAATCTGCGGCGCCCCTGCCCACCTGCGCCGCCGTCCGCACGGAGGCGACTGCTCCTCCGCGGCGACCAACTGGACGCACGCCTCCCCCACGGCTGACGGCGCCTGCCCCGTCGCCCTGCTCGCGTCCCCAGCCGGTGCGGCCCGCGCCCTCATCCTCTGCTCGCTTCCTCGCGCCCGCGGCCGCCGGTGCGGGATTTGGGCAAGTCGCCGGCCGCCGCTTCCTTCTGCGGCCGCTGCGATTCCCTCCAGCCTCTGATGCTGCTGCTGCTGCTGCTGGGCGACGCCGACGCCCCCCGATCAAGTCCTCTCCGTCTGATGCTGCTGCTCCTCGCCGTCTGAGCTCTCTGCCCCGCCTCTGCTGTTGACAAGGTGAATTTGTAGTAGATATGTGCAGTGGAAATTGAATTGGGCAGTGCTACACCTTCACAATAGTGTGCAACATCCACATTCGCCTGAAAGGGAGAGGGAAGGTTAAAAAGTTCAGATTCTGTTAACTGAACATGTTCAGGTTCAGGTTCTGTTAACTGAAAATGTTTAGATTCGGAAACATTGTTGGACTGATAGGAACTTTGTTGAACAGAGCAATCTACACCTGTAATTTCTACTATTATGCCTCTGTTACTCCAGTCAAAATTTTCAGTCAAGCACAACTGATCATGTAACTTGACAAGATTACTCCAGATTTTGGAAATAATCAATTAGTCCAGATTCTGTCAATTACTTGCGTCAATTAATCATGTCAACGAATAATTACTACAGTAGGTAGGACATGGGTATAGGCAAGTTATAAAATTGCACTTGTGTCAATTACTTGAAGCAATACGCAGTTAAACTGAGATAGCTCACAGTATTTGTGTGCAACCTATGCCATGTCCTTGTCAGGTAGACTGCTCTTTTGTCCCTCCTTTGGATTGTGAAGTCCACTGGAAATGAGCACAAGTCAGGTCCGTCAAACTAAGATTAGTCGAAAGCAACAAAGAGCACTAACCAACCAAAGTTCCACTAGAATTAGGCCACTAGAGAGGAAATAAACAGGTGTGCACTATGCTAAAGGAAGTTGATAAATCCAAACCATGAATTATCAAGTCTGCAATCTTTAGCATGAGTATTTCAGAATTGCTAGTGAAATGTCTTAGGTTTTACTCCAAGGTAATTAGCTCCACTACATTGTCAGGTTTTCTGTTATTTTTGTGAAACATCAGGGCATGAATGTTAGTGAATTATGAGAATGATTAAGGGTTCAGCAATCAGATTATAATTATGACCAGAACAGAGGAACAAATATCATGATTAGTGTAATGTAAAAAAAATATCAGAAAACCCACTTGAAGTTACTGTAGTTACTCACTTGAAGTTACTGTAGTTACTCACTTGGAGTTACTGTAGTTACTCACTTGGAGTAAAAATTTAGAAAAGAATAAAGTGTAAAAATTCAGAAAAGTTACTAAACAGCAGAAGCAATGGCCAAAATTCAAAGCTTATGAAGAAGGTACTCCAACAGTTAAGAGTGCCAATAAGTTCAGTTTTCATGTACTCCCAAACTGGTAACTAAATTACAGTAACAATAAGTTTTCATGTACTAATTCTGCCATAAATTCAGTTTCAAGATTCTACACTAAATATTCAGTCTACAAGATTCTACACTAAATATATAGTGTTATCCATGTTCTGTATCCAGGACATTTGAATTATTCAGAGAAGGATAATGCAAACTAAAAAGTGTTATGCAAACTGAAAACTGATAATTATCCAAAACAAGAATTTGCTGAGTATTTTTACTGTTTGCAGCAAACAAAAAATATTTTGGAAAGTGTCCACAGAATTTCAGTCAAAGAGGCATGTCCTTTTCAAAAACATCAAGAATCCAAAATCTAGGAGACAGATTTTTTGTCAAACATTCTGAATTTTTACACTGAACATTTCTGAATTACTAATTCAGTCTGAACATGTCACAATATTTCTGAAATCAACTTGAAGCTCTGTTCAGCAAATGAAAGCAGCAGTATGAGGGTCTAGGCTGTCTAAAGTAAACATTCGACCTCTCTTGACGAACTCAGGGGTAGGCTCAACGGTCTCGACGGGGGTGGGTAGGAGCACGAGCCTCCGGCATGCTGCGGCGTCGCGCACCTCCT
Source organism: Triticum aestivum (assembly GCF_018294505.1). NCBI lineage: Eukaryota > Viridiplantae > Streptophyta > Magnoliopsida > Poales > Poaceae > Triticum > Triticum aestivum. The sequence goes on along the minus strand of NC_057812.1, from coordinate 7,542,318 downwards.
CGAGCACCATGACCAGCCGGCCCGCGGTGGAGGCGAGCGCGGCGCCGCCCGAGATGATGCCGTTGGCGTCGACGACGGCCATGGCCAAGCCGCTCGAGTTGGCGCAACTGGACACAATCTGGCTCACCACCTGCGGGCACGACTCCTTGGCCACCGTCTCCCGCAGCGCTGTTGCGGCCGCGCCCCATGCCTCGGGGGGTGGTGAGGCGGCGACGCCAGGGGGAGGCGAGGGCGGGAAGGCCGCGTCGCCAGCCGCTGGGCCGAGGGCCACCAGCTTCTTCCGTCAACGCTAGGAGGGAGGGGGTGGGCGCGAGCAGGAGACGCGGCGGGAGGAAGAAACGATTTTTGGGGTGAAAGAGGGGAGATTCAGGAGGCAGGGGAAGGGAGCGGCGGATGCACGGGAGAGCATGGGAGCGAGCAGCGGGAGAAGACGAGGAGTGCGGGTTGTGTCAGAAGTTTGGGGAGGGGTTTATGTTTTCCGGTGACAAGCTCATGGGCATTGTCCTAGTTAGGTAAAAAAAACAGAGAAGCTCGAGATTTGTTATTTGACATGGAGCAAACTTTCCATCACTCAGCGAGCCGAACCAGATCATTGGCAATCAGGTTCCGAACGAAGGTTGGTGCACCGCCCGCCCATACGTCTTGGGATACGGTGTCATCTTCAAACCAAAAGTCGCTAGGACATGAGCTACCTTATTACAGTTTCTAGGGACATAAACAACTGAAAAGACTAAAGAAACAAACACCTTAACCTCCCTGAACAACACAGCACTTAATGGAATAGAGTTTGGATTACATCAAAGCTACTTCAACAAGCCAAGGCAAACTTATATCCAAGTGCCTGTATCAGCTTACACAGTTCTCAACCATGATAATAGATGTCTGACTTGGCGACCTAACATAACAGACGCCATCCAAGCAACAGGGTGCCTCCTTCATAAATACATAATACATGACATATAGATAGATAAAACAGAGCAGGGCATAATCACTTCTCCTCTAACCGTCGATTGCTTTCAGGATGACAGCCGCGGTGGGAATAGGCAGAAGCAGCTTGAAAGACCAACTCAGATACTTGTTGCTCTTCTCAAGAAACCCAATGCGCGATCTTCAGAAAGGAGGAAACGGGATTAGGATAATTTCACTTAAGAAATCATGCAGCAACAAACTCTAGTTCCATACCTCATAAATTCCTGGTGTTTCTTCACTCGATCAAGTGTAGCTAGATTCTCTTGGTACAGCCTTTTCACATCTTCCTGATCTTCCTGTTCACACCAATTTTGTTATAAGAGAACATTAGTTTGCGACAAAATGGACAAGTGGATAAGGAGGCAAATATGCTATTGAATGCTATCTTCAATCATATCATGTCTCAGGAACACAACATGACAGGATATACTGAAGCAGACCTGATTTCAGCAATTCTATTTAACCTTAAATGGTAAATGAATGTGAGAATAGACGTTGCAGCTTCGCAGTATATGCAAAGCATCTTAATGACTGTTGCCTGTGAGACTGCACTAAAACGGCTGACGGTTGCAATCAATCAAAGGGAGTAGCAGTTGCACTCTAATGTGATCTTTCTTGCTAATAAAACAAAAATAGGCTAGAAGCATGATTCTTCGAGATGACATGTTGACATATGTTTGATCTAGCTAGTAGGTACGGAACACATCATTATTGGCAACAGAGAATCACTTGCGATGCACCTAGTGCAATGAACTACTCCCTTCGTTTGTAAATATAAGTCCTTTTAGAGATTTCAATACGGACTACATACGGATGTATATAGACATATTTTAAGTGTAGATTCACTCATTTTGCTTCGTATGTAGTCCATATTGGAATCTCTAAAAGGTCTTATATTTAGGAATGGAGGGAGTATTTGTGTGAGGCAAAGAGACCTATCAAAACGATAATAAGAACTCATATACACATGAAGCCTACAAAATACAAAATATATACCATAATAGCAAGAGAGCTCCTGTACGCAGAAACAAGGGAGCTCCAGGACATGAGCAAAGTAAAAACTGGTAGTTCCATACTTGTCCGATGCCTGAGAGGGTCAACAGCCCCATCCATGCTAACAAAGCAAGATATCTAGACCCTGAGCTGAAGAAATTATAAGTAACTAAACCACCGACGGTAAGGTAATCAGAATGCATCACACAGGGCAGATAATAGAAAGTTGACTGTAAGAATAAAAGTTGCAGCTTGGCAGTCTATGCAAAGCAGCTAATTACTCCGACAAGCTACAGCGACTGTACTTCCAAACTAGTTTGTTTAATAATTTAAGACCCGGTATAATAAACATGGCATCATTCAACTTGGTTTGTCAAACCCTTGCTGAGCTTCAAGCTTGAGGATAGACCCCTGTGATTTGCAAATGCAGGTGGCTGCTTGGCTAGTCAAACATTTTTCTCAATATCACTAGGGAAATGTTGAGCAGAACCGGTAGGAGAGTTATCAGGAAATATACTTGCAAGATGTAAATTTGAATATATGCAAGTCAAAGCAAAATACTTTGATAGAAATCAGTGGCCAAAGTGTTAATTTGGAGACTTGTACAGATGGAAATCAGAGAGGGAGGGAGTAGACGCACACTTGCAAGTAGAGCGCGTGATGATCTAGGGGCCGGACCGCGGGGAATCGAGCAATGACGCGACGACGGACGGACGGAGGGACAGGTCGGAGTAACAATAAACTAGGGCAATCGTCGGCACGAATCGCACGGGGCGGACGGAAATTTCTCGGACTTTGAGGGAGCGCGGGGGGCAAGGGGGCGGGCAAATTACCTCCAAGGAGCTGAAGAGCCTGGAGCGGAGGGGCCGCGTGCCGGCCGAAGGCGAGACGCGGGGACGGAGGACGGCGGCGGCCGGGGACCGCATCCTCGTGGCCAAGTTGCGCAGCGCCATGGACATCTGGACCAGATCTAGGGTTCTCTCCTCTTTATTTATATTTTTGGACCTGTTCCTCTCCTCTCTCTCGCTTTCTCGAAGCTTTCCTCCTGCTTCCTTCGGCCTTCTCGCGGTTAATGTAGAGAGACGGACCAAGGCGTGCGTGTCCGTCCCGGCCTCGCCGCCTTTTCTTCTCCCACGATGGGCCTGATAGATGGATGGGCCGAACAGGCGGGTCTGCTCACTATTTTCCTTGCGCTTTTTTTAGGGGCTGCCCTTCGCGAGAGGCACGGTTTTGCTTCGACGAGAGGCACGAATTTACCTTCTTGAAAGGTCTAAAACGAAAAAAAAACAGCTTTTCATTTTTTTCCTCCGCAAAAGGCACGGCCGTGGTTCTTAGAAATGAACACAAATTTGCTTTGCTTCCGTGAGAGGCAAGGTCGTGCTTCTCAGAAGCGAAAATAAAACATATTTTTTTCCTTTCGCGAGAGGCACGGCCGTGCCTTTCGGAAATCAAAAAAATGCATTCTCATTTTTTCCTTCCGCGAGAGGTACAGTTTTGCTTTCACGAGAGACACGGATTTGCTTTCGTGAGACGCACACGTTTTCATTTTTTCCCTCCGCGAGAGGCACGGTTTTGCTTCCGCAACGGGTAGGGATTTGCTTCTGCGAAAAACGTGTTTTTTCCTACCACGTGAAGCACAGTTTTACTTCCGCGAGGCGTATGAATTTGCTTCCGTGAAAGGCACAACCATGCCTCTCGGAAATGAAAAAAAAAATTCTTTATTTTTTGAGAGAAGCATGGTTTTTTCATGAAATTTTTTCGTCAAAACTTATCAACATGGGATCTAGTTTTAACGATCTCGCCGCGAGGAATCCAACAGTGAAAAACATTTCAAGATTTGACTGCATGATTTAAGAGATAAAATGAAGATTTGACCACACGATTTAAGAGACAAAATGTTCTGAATAAACTTATTTAGAAAAAAGACTAAAAACTACTCAACCTGTTAGTTTTTCGGTGCGCCATTTGTCGCAACCTCTGGAAGGTCGGAGTGACCTTTGAAAGAAGTACTTCTCAGTTGATGATTTCATACATAACCGGATCTACTGTTATGATGGACGGGCCGAACCTAATAGCGAGTGCTATTTTGATGGAGTGTCCTTTAGATAGTTCTATTTTTAACGCTCAGGGCGCTCAATACCTCGCTTCTTTTAGGAAACCCACACTCTCCACATGAACGGCCCTACTGTTATGTTTTCTTCTTCCTGTTTTCCCTTTTATATATTTTTTATTTTGTTTTCTTTCACCTGTATTTTTTATTCTTTTGTTATTTTCTACATTTGCTGTTTATGTTTTTATTTCCTTTTCCTTTTTATTTTTATTCAAAATTTAATTGATGAATTGCAATCGTTCCTGGTTTTGCTAAATTTGCAGACATTTTATCAAAGTCAAGAATGGTATTTCAGTTATGTGAATATTTTTTCAGTTCCTTAACACTTTTTCCCTCCCTCCTCTCATGTCTAACCCCCTCGTACACCCCCGACACCAAAGGCAGTTCGGTGGTTGCTCTCTCTCTCTCTGCTGCAATGCTCGTCCGGTGGATGGGCCGACCCAAATGGTCATCTGCTCCATACTTCTTCCTTGCGCTTTTCTTATGGACTGCCCCTTAGACCTTCTACAATGCAAGGCACTTAGGGGGGTGTTTAGAGAAATAAAATAATATTTGTTTAAATATCAGTGCTTATTTTTTATTTATAGAGGATAGATGCTTAATTAAACGTATCTCCTATAGAAATAGGCATTGGTGTTTCAGAAAAATCCGATTTATTACCATCCTAAGCACCTAACTGTTGATGGCAAAATCGTTTGCATGGCAACACTCTCAATTCCTGAACAGATCAACAATCTAGCCGGTCTTTTCTTTTGCTGTCTTTTTCTGTATGAGGAACAGAACGGCCTTCTTCTTGCTGATCTCAAAGAAAACTTTTCTTTTGGTTGGATTTTCAACGGATCAACAGCAAACGGAACCTAAGCGACGTCTAGGTCCCGTTTTCCGGGTGCAGCGGCGTAGGGTTAGCCTACTGCCACGGCGATCTCTGAACTTGCAGGCAAGAGCAGAGAAGTCGATGGGGAAAAACGAACGAAAGGAAAGCTGTGCATGGAAATAAAGTAAATATGTTTTTGTCGATGTTGGGTGTCCCTCTACCGGCCTCTGACCCTACGTATATATAGGGCGATCTGGACTTTGATCCTTTGATCGATTAGGAGACAAATCTGGTTACAACTCTATTTTACAAGATTTGGTCCTTATCTGTACATTCAAAATCTAAACAGGAACCTGGTTTCCTTGATAATAAAAATAGTATAACCAGCGACGTCCGCTCCTCTCTGTGCTCCAAAATAATGAAGCATATCTCAACCGTAGCCCCGTCTTCATCTTATACCTGATGGTGGTTGTACGTGAACAAAACTGGAGTCTAAATCTTCAACTTCCTGTACTCTTACCTCCCCAACTCCATCAGCGTGTGCATATCTTCAGTTAAAAAACAATCTTCAGCTTAGCACATTAGCATCATGATCCATATTTTTAATCTGCCAAATTTGACTATCAACACTAACATTGTACAAGACTTCAGATAGTTCTATTATTAATGCTCAACGCGCTAATGTTTCGCTATTTTTTAGGGAAGCCGCACCCTCAAGGCTACCTCCAGCCACCGCCCCTCCGCCGTGCGCCGCCCCCACCCCTACAGCTTTACACCACCGGCGACACTCGGCGCTGGCACCACACCTTCCCACAACTCCTCTCTTTCCTCCTCCTCTGCCGTCACCGCTCTTCATCAGCCGGCCAACTCCCGGCAGCGCCCCCGGCCGTCTACCCCGTGATGCAACGTGCCCACGTCTCCACGCAACCGCCAACGACGGAGCCCGCCATCATGCGGACTCCCCATCGGCGGAACCGGGCGTCTTACCCAGCGCCCGTCGGCGGCCTCCCTACACTTCGACGATGGCATGTCTACACATCGGTTGCGCAACGCCCTCGGTGTCAAACGGGAGATGCAGACAAAGGACATGGCGGTTTAGAAGAAAAGTGGAGACGCTGAGTGCTTCTGCCCAAAAACGGGACGGCATGGAGGCGTGGAACAGAAGGGAGCGGACCCCGTCGTTGAGCGTGCGCAAGATGCGCTCCGCCTTGCCGTTCTGCGGACTAGTGTAAGGGCAAAAGAGCCGAAGCACCGTGCCGTGAGTGGCGAGCAGGGAGCGAACGGCCGCATTGTCGAACTCGCGGCCGTTGTCAGTCTGCAAGGCAAGGAGCGGACGCTCAAATTGAGTCTGAACGTAGGCGAAGAACTGAACAATGACAGGTAGAGCTTCAGACTTGTGATGCAAGGGAAACATCCACACATAATGGGTATAATCGCCGAGGATTACAAGATAAAACTGATAACCAGAGACACTAGTTACAGGAGATGTCTAAATATCTAAGTGTAACAGCAGGAAAGGAAAGAAACTACGAGTTGCAGATTGCTGAAACGGGAGCCATGTGTGCTTGTCCAGACGACACGCGCGGCAGGAGTGAGTGGAGGACGGGGTGCAGGCGAACTCGAAACCGGCGATCGGAGCGCGCCCTGAGTGTCCCAGCCGCTGATGCCAGAGGTCGGTGGTGACCACGCCAGCGAACGGAAGAGCAGAGCGAGTGGAGGAAGCTCCAGCAACGAGGTACAGATCGCCTTCCGAATCACATCGGAGAATCACCGTCCGGGTGCGGAGGTCCTTGACAGAAAAACAAAACGCATCAAACTCTACTGAAACTGTATTTTCACGACAGAGCTGATAAACAGACAGCAAATTTTTGACAAGAGACGGTGTGAGAAGAACGCTGCGGAGAGCGAGAGCATTGGCAGAGGTGGCGATGGAGCCCGTGCCAACGTGTGTGATGGGAAGGTGCGCGCCATTCCCGACAATGATAGAAGTGTGTGTGGAGGAAGGACGAAGGGAGGAGAGAATACCCGGGTTGGATGCCATATGCGCAGCAGCGCCGGAGTCGAGGTACCAGTCGGATGTGCTACCCGACGACGATGGCCCTGACGAAGCACTGTGCAGCGCAGCCTGAAGAGACGCCATGTCCCAGGGCTGCTGCTGTTGAGGAGGCGGGGCAGCAGGGTAGCCGTAGCCAGGCGGCGGGCCGCCGGGGGCACCGTACCGTACAACGATGCGGACAGCATGGCCATCATGGCCTGCTGATGAGGGGTCCCGGGGCGAGGCCCGAGCACGCCGGCTCCAGGTGCGCGCCAGGCGACAGGCCAAGCTTGAACAAGGCCCGTCCAGGAATTGGTGCCGGGCGCCGGTGCAGGATAGCCGGGCGGAGGGCGCGGCGGCTGCGGGCCAGCAGAGCTAGAAGCCCCCCCTCCCTCCCCCCTTGCCCACGTCCACGCTTCTTCCCGAGCCCGATGAGTCGATTGGTGGGGCGGCGGGCGCCGGCAGCGGAGGGCGCGCGGCGATCAGCGCATGGGCGCTCTGGTGACGTGTCGCCTGCTCAGCGCGGAGCTCCTCAAGCAGCAAGAACGAGCGCGTCTCCAGGAAGGCGCCGGATGTCAACCGTCTGAAGGACGGAGGGAGGAGCAGGCTGGGTGATGGCCGGGGCAGCGGGAGCGATGCGGAGCGCTACGGGCCCGGGAGGTGGTGCGGCACCGTCGACAGGCTCAGCGGCGACGGACAGAGCGCCATCGTCTCCATCGAGGGAGGGAGGAGGAGTCTGGACAGGGTTAGTATCCATGGCAGTGAAAGGAGGATCGTGCGCAACAGGGTTAACCTCTGCATCTGATACCATGTTAGAGGGATTAGGGATTCAGCACACTTTCATTAGCACAAAGGCTGGGTCATATATACACTTACAGAACCACAACCGTGGCTGGGACGTGCGCCACTACCTCTACCACTCGCCCCACTACTGCTATCATCGTGGCCAGTCTCTGAGCACAACCGCTCGTGGTGACTGCCGTGTCAACACACACACGCACACAAGCTGTATACACTAACAGGCCTGATGGACAGGGAACCAGACGGTGACGGTGGCCTGAAGATGAAGGGACGGTTGTGGCCTGACCACAAGAGCATGGCCACGGTGTAAATTCCTCTATATCTTTCCATGGGGCCATGGCTGTTCCAGAGTATGGCAACGGTGCAAAATCAGCTGTCTCCCTGGTCGAAGCAGATGCTCGGGGTCACGTCCAATGTCGCTGCCGAGTTCGCCGGAGGAAGAAGTGCCGAATTTGCCGGAGGAACAAAAACATCCGTCGAGCCGTCCAATGTCGTCCGCGGCGGCTACAACAGAGGTATGTATCCCCTTGAAAGCAGCAAGTAGCAGCCTTATATGCTATGTGTTCTTTGTATAGATGTGTAGTAGTAACCAAGCAGCAGCATGAACAAAACCGCAACAGCAGGCTGCTGCTCTCCTCCCTGACCTCCCTCTATACGAAATAGCAGTATATCACAACATCATAATTAGCAACGGCAGAGCAACATCTGAAAAATAGTTGGGATAATTAAAAAGATTCTAATGCGTTTATTTTGGCATATCAGAACATTTAGTGCTGATGGTAATGCTTTCAGCCACTCGCAAACAATAAGCTTCAGCATACAAGGCAGAGTTCAATGCTATTGGACTCGGGTGCTGGTATACGATTTCTTGCATCTATTTATATTTCTTCCAACAAAACAAATTTATGTTTCCAGCAAAAAAGTTGGCCGGCCCCAGCAAAAAAATAACTGTTCAAGCAAAAGAAAACCGTCGGTGCAGTCACAGGTACTATATGGTTCCACTGTACATCTCTGTAGTTATTTGGCTGAAGGTGTGCATCCGTGGTTGGCTGTGATAATACGAATAGTAGACATGTTATACCAGGTAGCAGAACTTCACGGAAATTTGCTGAAGGAGTTGCATCATCCTTGATCAAATATTATTTTTATTATTCCTTCTTGGTTTTAGACAATAACATTAGAGAATCTAAGTCTTTTTACCCCGTATCAGTACATGTAATAGAGCAACTCTTGGTGCAACTAGCTGCAGCAAGGACCAGCTTGACTTGATGGTATTTTTTGATCTGTTCACCTACCCTCCCTTGCTCAATTTTTTTGGGAAAACACCCGCCCAACGAAGTCATCTCCGTGTCGCATACCTATTGCCACAACTAACTAAGCTAGCCCAGTGTTTTGTGTGGAAAAGATGGTTGTTCCTTCTATTAAATAGTCCCACGTCGCCCCCTTACACCCAATCCTCTCAATTTATATATGCCTTTGAATTTCCTAGGTGTCAACAAGCAGTCTTCGGAATCATCAATAAGCCAACAGTGAGAAATAAGTTTCAGAAATTGAGTTCCCTTAACAGGGAAACAAATAGGGAACAATCAGATGAAGCATCAAGGCAATGGACTGAGCAATCAGATGAAGCATCCAGCTCGAGGAGAAGCAAGGTCTGCAGGGAGACCAATCGGACTGAGGCAAGATAGTACAATTGATGGCAATGGACGGATGAGGGCAAGATGATGAATTCTACGTTGGCTATCCCCTCTTGGTGCTTTCAGCTACTGCATGTTCCATTACGGAGAAGTGGTACTTAGTCGATCTTAGGAGCCAGACTCCGCTTTCCTTGCAGGGAGAATTTTAAATGGTGCTATTACTCTCCAACAATTCTTTTATATACACTACAAAATCTGTAGGAACCTTATTTTTCCCTGAGATACTGTAATTGAGGAACCGAGTGCCGCGACGGAACACTGTATTTTGCACTACATCCTGTATTTGCTTTGTGGGAAGCTGACTTGAGGACAAGTGTGTCGCTCAATTTTCGCTGTGAGTGAATCTTCATATGCCGGTAGTGTTGCTTGTGTTCATAATCAGTCTCTACGTAATGTTTCTGGGTGGCTGAAACTCTGTCGCTGTTAACGGCAGAGAGAGTTGCAACGCCTCAGTATTCTTGCCGAGTTGCAGAATGCTGTTGTTCACTCTGCAATAGGATGGATGAACATGAGTTTCTTTATTTTACAGCGTACGTGTTGTGGTCGGATACATGATTGCAACAAGATTCCCAACTAGAAGAGGAGCCACCCAGCAGAGTTTTGCAAGTTATCATCACTTACAAGCCTCCAGCTTGATCCATAATTTATATGATCAGCAAAAAGCAATGTACAATTTAAAATTGTCACAACGCATGTATTCTATGATGCCCAATAGAAACAGCATCGATTATTTGGTTTGAAGATGCTTGGACAGCCAAGTTTTATTCTGGACTAAACAAAGCCTAAGATGATACATTTGCAAGAATTTTACATGTAAGGTCAGACACCAAAATCTCGATAAGCTTTCAGCATTGTTGACCTTTCTTTGGGTGAAGGAATAGGCACTTGAATGCCACAGAGATACACCGTCTCACTTCTTCGGTCTCATCACTGTCATTATATGTGAATATCTCCATTATGCTTTGATTCATTCATCAGAACGCATAATGGTGAATGTATCATACCTCAAGTTCCGACGAAAAAAATAATAGCTTATTTCAGATTTAGAATCCTTACTTTTCAAGCTGTCTAAATAATCATGATGTCTTGCTTATGACTTTTTCATTTGCAGCTATCAGTTTAGTTAGTAATGTGTTTCACTCTAAGCTTTTCGGTTACACACACTTAGATGTGATATTTTTTTATTCAATATGATCCTCTAAGTCAGATCTGCAATCTCAAGGATGATAATACGGATACAATGTGAACCATGTTGTTAATTTGCTTGAAGAATTCTTTTACGTAGTTTCCTCTTTCGAGTTGACTCCTATACATATGTGATCTGCTGAACAATACATGTGCTCACTCACACATTTTCATAACAACCAAACAACCATCTGTAAAAAGTACCTAACAAAAATGCTACAAAAAATATCTGTAAAAAAATTAACACGATAAAAATAGCTTTAAAATGTTCATATATTCACACTATCTTAAAAATTGCCAAAATAAGTTCCATTTTTTACTAAAACAAAGTCCATTTTTCACATTCTTTTCATCAAAAACATCGGTTTCAAAAAAAAAATCCATAAAAAATGTTCTTTTTCTAGAGAAATGTTTCAATTTTCATGAAAACGTTAACTATTCTTAAAAGTGTTTCATTTTTTATGAAAACGTTAACTTTTATTAAAAATAAGAAATTTTCACATTTAACCTTGTTATGGACTTTATTAAAATTGGGTATAAAAATGATGCACAATGGCACATGAAGCTGGTTGTGCCTTTTTCGCCTGATGCAACGCACGGGCATTTGTACTAGTATATTCAACTCATGTAAAAACTAATCTTCGTTACATGGCCGAAGCCAGCCATATTTATAGGCGACCCTGAGCTTACAAACCGACCTGGACTCTATCCTAACATGCAAAACACTCACGTGCAAAACAAAGAGAAGGAAAACTAGGACTCTATCTCTCAACCATGTAACTAGGACTTTCCTAATAAAATAATCCGGCAATGTTGTTAATCATGCAGGATCAAGCCTAACCAACACGCAGGATCTAACCAACCAAAACAAGACCGTACCATAGTAGTTTCTATTCGGATGAAACTTACTAAAATAAATTACGCTACTTGAATTGGAATAGCACCGACCAATGTCCAACTTGAAGTACGAAAATTAGGCGTGACTTCTTCAGCTGGTGGTTCTGATGATGGTACTTTCATTGTAATTTGGCCAATTGTCAAACTATTTGAGTTGATAACTTGATCTCTTTTCGCACGGCTGGTCACATCATCCCCTCCTCCTTGAAACAAAACCGTCCTCAGTTTTGCGGTAGATTTCATGGATTTCTTCAATGAAACAGTTGTGTCCATCATGATTTCTCCCGTAAACATAGATGGCAGAACATGTCGTCTTCCGGCTTCCAAAAAGAGTATGTATTGGACCGTCCCTCATGCGTGGCACGACAGTCATATTGCCACGGTCTCCCCAACAATAAGTGACATGCATCCATCGGCAATACATCACAAATCATTGTATCAATATAGTCACCAACCGAAAAATTGAGACGCACCTTGTGAGTAACTTTCAGTTTCCCCGACTGATATAACCATTCGACGCAGTGGGGTTGTGGGTGCTTCTAGGTAGGCAAAGCTAAAACATCCACCAAGTCCTTGCTGACCGCGTTGGTGTAGCTTCCTCCATCTATGATCAACTTACAATTAGTGTTGTTGATTTTGCACTGAGTTTGAAAAATATTCCAACGTTGCCTCTTATCCCCAATGCGATCTTCTTGTACTCGCTGCACCATCAATGATGGATATGATTCGGCAGCTTCAAAACTCGCGGTCACCTTTTCAGCATATTCAAAATTTTCACTAGAAGTGTCGAAAACTGCCTCTTCATCACTAGCGGATGCATAGCCATCTCTTGTGAGTAACACTCTTTTCTCATTAGGACATTCACGCTTCATATGTCCCCTTCCTCCATACTTGAAACACTCTATATTACTAGTGCGTGTGGTCGACTGCGCACTAGAATCAGACTTCGACAATCCTAATTTGGAAGCATCCTTCTACACAGAATCATGAGAGCGATTTGATGTTACCGTCCTAGAGCTAGGAACGACATCCTCACTCTTATGTTGCGAGCGTCGCCATGTGTTCAAAGTGGTACTAGGAACTTTGTTAACTTGGTGTCGCTTAATCTGTTATTCCGCACGCACAGCTTGGTGCACAAGATCTTGTATGTTGTCGTAGACCACCATCTCAACACGATCCTGCACCTCAATATTTAGCCCATTAAAGAAACGTGCCATGGTCGCCTCCGGATCCTCCGTTGTTCCTGTACGAATCATAAGCAATTCCATCCCCTTGTAATATTCATCAACACTCATATTACCTTGAGAGAGCCGCTGCAACTTGTTGTACATATCTCTTTTATAGTGCTCAGGAACAAAGTGTCGCCTCATGAATTCTTTCATCCCTCGCCAAGTCGTCGGGCGATGTCTCGAATGACAAATTTGGTTCCACCAAATTAGCGCGTAACCGGTGAACTCAATTCCAACAAGTTGAACTTTCTTCTCCTCGCTATAATGATGGGCATCAAAAATTTGATCAACATGCATCTCCCACTCCAAATAACCTTCTGGTTCGCACTTGCCGGAGAACGAAGGGATTGAAATTTTTATGCGCCCAATTCCATCATCCACAGGCACACGCACAGCTTGATCAACTCGGTCATGCACTCCGCCACGTACGGAAGTTTCAGGGCGAGGCTCATAGTGTTGTGTTCGTGGTGCGTGCCCCACCCGGTCAACGCCGTCATCGAGACCATCATCTCTAGCATGAGGTTGTGCCGCCAAACGACGATCATGCACACCGGCATGTCCGTCGCAAGCAGGCGGTGCATAATGCAGTGGAGCCGCCGGAGCAGTCTGTGGTGGAGCAAAATTCGTCGCCGGCATATTGATGATGTCTGCCAAACCATCGAACCGAGTGATCAGGACATCTATCCTTTTGCCTAGCACATCATGACATTGCTTGATATAGTTGCATGTGTGGTCAAAACCATCCCGAATATTTTGAGGAATATCATCCGAATACACTGGACGTACAACTTCCTCAAAATTAGCAGCAACCTCATCACCCTTGTTGACCGAGGTTGACATCTTGATCAACACAGTAACGTGAACAACCTTAGCTCTGAATACCACTTGATAAAGACTCGACTAGATGCGAGTTGGTCCGATCTTTCACGATACTGGCAGCAGCACAAGAAATTCCGGCCAAGCAAAGATGCAAGACCGTCATATCAAAAACTGGCGTCGAGCAGACTGAATCAACTTCACGTGTAGCAACGATAAAATCCAACCTGGATCAGCAAAAGAAAACAAAATATTTGGTGTCCCCTGACATGGGACGTTTTCTGACCTTTTATATTCAACTCACGTAAAAACTAATCTCCGTTACATGGCCGAAGCCAGCCATATTTATAGGCGACCCTGAGCTTAGAGCATCTCCAGCCGCGCCCCCAACAGCCCCCCCAGGCGACTTTTTCGGCGCCGTCGTGGAAAAAATGCCCCAGTCGTGCCCCTAGGACGCCGAAATTCGCCGTTTCGGCCCGTTTTTGGGCCCAGCGATCGCAGGCCGGCGCACTGGGGGCGCTCGGGGGCTCCGGCGCAAGGGAAAAGCACGGCTGGCCCACACCGTCGGGCTAAAAGTCAAGTCTTTCTTCCCTGACTCGCCTTCCACCCCCCCCCCCCGCGCGGTCGGCCGCCAACAGCTGTTTCACGGCGCCGCCCGCCGCCCGCCACCGCTAGATAGCCAATCCCCGCCAGAAAAAGAGCAAAGGTTCGCCGACGCAGCCCCCTCCACTAGCAGTTGGGCGTTTTTCCACCGTTTCCGGCCGCGGAGGGGCAGTTTAGCAGCGGAAGAAGCTGAAGCCGGGCGCAAGGTATTCGGCGATTTGCCTGCCTCGGCGATGGACTCGGATGACGAGGAAGCGCTTGCCGTGCTACTGGAGGAGGAAGCCGAGGCCGACGTCCAGGAAGAGGAACATGTCATGGTGCTCGCCGCCCTCGCCCAGCTGCTGGCGAGCAATGAAAAGCCACGGCGAGGTGGCTCGGCGTCGGGGTGGATGAAAGCAAAGAACCGGCATCGTCTCGAAGGCTATTGCATGCTCTACTCCGACTACTTCGCCGATGCTCCACTGCATGGCGACAAAACATTTCGGCGCCGTTATCGGATGAGCCGAAAGCTCTTCCTCAGGATTGTGAATTCCATCCGAGAGTTCGACAGCTACTTCAAGTGCAAGATGGATTGCACCGGCACATTTGGATTCACCTCGATCCAGAAGTGCACGACAGCGATGAGGATGCTTGCATACGGAGCTCCCGGTGATTGATAACCCACAAGTATAGGGGATCGCAACAGCTTTCGAGGGTAGAGTATTCAACCCAAATTTATTGATTCGACACAAGGGGAGCCAAAGAATATTCTCAAGTATTAGCAGCTAAGTTATCAATTCAACCACACCTGGAAACTTAGTATCTGCAGCAAAGTGTTTAGCAGCAAAGTAATATGATAGTGGTGGTAACGGTAACAAAAGTAACAGAAGCAAAAGTAATATGTTTGGTATTTTGTAGTGATTGTAACAGTAGCAACGGGAAAGTAAATAAGCGTAAACCAGTATATGGAAAGCTCGTAGGCATTGGACCGGTGATGGAGAATTATGCCGGATGCGGTTCATCATGTAACAGCCATAACATAGGGTGACACAGAACACTAGCTCCAATTCATCAATGTAATGTAGGCATGTATTCCGAATATAGTCATACGTGCTTATGGAAAAGAACTTGCATGACATCTTTTGTCCTACCCTCCCGTGGCAGCGGGGTCCTTACGGAAACTAAGGGATATTAAGGCCTCCTTTTAATAGAGAACCGGAACAAAGCATTAGCACATAGTGAATACATGAACTCCTCAAACTAAGGTCATCACCGGGAGTGGTCCCGATTATTTTCACTTCGGGGTTGTCGGATCATAACACATAGTAGGTGACTATAGACTTGCAAGATAGGATCAAGAACACACATAAATTCATGAAAACATAATAGGTTCAGATCTGAAATCATGGCACTCGGGCCCTAGTGACAAGCATTAAGCATAGCAAAGTCATAGCAACATCAATCTCAGAACATAGTGGATACTAGGGATCAAACCCTAACAAAACTAACTCGATTACATGATAGATCTCATCCAACCCATCACCGTCCAGCAAGCCTACGATGGAATTACTCACGCACGGCGGTGAGCATCATGAAATTGGTGATGGAGGATGGTTGATGATGACGACGGCGACGAATCCCCCTCTCCGGAGCCCTGAACGGACTCCAGATCAGCCCTCCCGAGAGGTTTTAGGGCTTGGCGGCGGCTCCGTATCGTAAAACGCGATTATTTCTTCTCCTTGATTTTTTCTCCCCGAAAGCAAATACATAGAGTTGGAGTTGGCGTCGGAGGAGCTCCAGGGGGCCCATGAGGTAGGGGGCGCGCCCTAGGGGGGGGGGCGCCCCCACCCTCGTGGACGGGGTGTGGGCCCCTGGTCTTCATCTTTGGCAAGGATTTTTTACTATTTTTAACTTGACATTTCGTGGAGTTTCAGGTCATTCCGAGAACTTTTGTTTTCTACACATAAAACAACATCATGGCAATTCTGCTGAAAACAGCGTCAGTCCAGGTTAGTTCCATTTAAATCATGCAAGTTAGAGTCTAAAACAAGGGCAAAAGTGTTTGGAAAAGTAGATACGACGGAGACGTATCAACTCCCCCAAGCTTAAACCATTGCTTGTCCTCAAGCAATTCAGTTGACAAACTGAAAGATAAAGAAAAACTTTTACAAACTCTGTTTGCTCTTGTTGTTGTGAATATATCAAGCCAGCATTCAAGTTTTCAGCAAAGATTATGACTAACCACATTTGCAATAATTCTCAGGTCTCATAATTACTCATATCAATAGCATAATCAGCTAGCGAGCGATAATAATAAATCTCAGATGACAACACTTTCGCAAAACAATCACAATATAATATAACAGAATGGTATCTCGCTAGCCCTTTCTGAGACCGCAAAACATAAATGTAGAGCGCCTTTAAAGATCAAGGACTGACTAGACATTGTAATTCATGGTAAAAGAGATGCAATCATAGTCATACCCAATATAAATAAACAGTAATGAATGGAAATGACAGCTGTGCTCTCCAGCTAGTGCTTTTAATAAGAGGGTGATGACTCAACATAAAAGTAAATAGATAGTCCCTTCACAGAGGGAAGCAGGGATTTGTAGAGGTGCCAGAGCTCGGTTTTGAAATAGAGATAAATTATATTTTGAGCGGCATACTTTCATTGTCAACATAACAACTAAGAGATGGCGATATCTTCCATGCTACACACATTATAGGCGGTTCCCAAACAGAATGGTAAAGTTTATACTCCCCCTCCACCAACAAGCATCAATCCATGGCTTGCTCAAAACAACGAGTGCCTCCAACTAACATCAGGTCCCAGGGGGAGTTTTGTTTGCAATTAATTTTGATTTAGTTTGCATAAAGCATGGGACTGGGTGATAACCCACAAGTATAGGGGATTTATCATAGTCCTTTCGATAAGTAAGAGTGTCGAACCCAACGAGGAGCAGAAGGAAATGATAAGCGGTTTTCAGCAAGGTATTCTCTGCAAGTACTGAAATAAGTGGTAACAGATAGTTTTGTGATAGGATAATTTGTAACGAGCAACAATTAACAAAAGTAAATAATCTGCAGCAAGGTGGCCCAATCCTTTTTTGTAGTAAAGGACAAGCCTGGACAAACTCTTATATAAGTAAAAGCGCTCCCGAGGACACATGGGAATATCGTCAAGCTAGTTTTCATCACGTTCATATGATTCGCGTTCGGTACTTTGATAATTTGATATGTGGGTGGACCGGTGCTTGGGTGCTGTTCTTACTTGAACAAGCATCCCACTTATGATTAACCTCTATTGCAAGCATCCGCAACTACAACAAAAGTATTAAGGTAAACCTAACCTTAGCATGAAACATATGGATCCAAATCTGCCCCTTATGAAGCAACGCATAAACTAGGGTTTAAGCTTCTGTCACTCTAGCAACCCATCATCTACTTATTACTTCCCAATGCCTTCCTCTAGGCCCAAATAATGGTGAAATGTTATGTAGTCGACGTTCACATAACACCACTAGAGGCTAGACAACATACATCTCATCAAAATATCGAACAAATACCAAATTCACATGACTACTAATAGCAAGACTTCTCCCATGTCCTCAAGAACAAACATAACTATTCACAAAGCATATTTATGTTCATAATCAGAGGGGTAATAATATGCATAAAGGATCTGAACATATGATCTTCCACCAAATAAACCAACTAGCATCAACTACAAGGAGTAATCAACACTACTAGCAACCTACTAGTACCAATCCCGGACTTGGAGACAAGAATTGGATACAAGAGATGAACTAGGGTTTTGAGATGAGATGGTGCTGGTGAAGATGTGGATGGAGATATCCCTCTCCCGATGAGAGGAGCGTTGGTGATGACGATGGCGATGATTTCCCCCTCCCGGAGGGAAGTTTCCCCGGCAGAACAGCTCTGCCGGAGCCCTAGATTGGTTCCGCCAAGGTTCCGTCTCGTGGCGGTGGAGTCTCGTCCCGAAAGGTTGCTTATCAATTTTTCCTCGACGAAAGACCTCATATAGCAGAAGATGGGCATCGGAGGGCCAACAGGGGGCCCACGAGGTAGGGGGGCGCGCCCAGGGGGTAGGGCGCGCCCCCCCACCCTCGTGGCCAGGTGGGGCCCCCTCTGGTGAACTTCTTCCGCTCAATATTTTTTATATATTCTGAAAATCACTTCCGTGGAGTTTCAGGACTTTTGGAGTTGCGCAGAATAGGTCTCTAATATTTGCTCCTTTTCTAGCCCAGAATTCCAGCTGCCGGCATTCTCCCTCCTTATGTAAACCTTGTAAAGTAAGAGAGAATAGCCATAAGTATTGTGACATAATGTGAAATAACAGCCCATAATGCAATAAATATCGATATAAAAGCATGATGCAAAATGGACGTATCACTGGGCATCCCGATGACCAGCCATTTTCTCGTGAGTGAGGAATGGAGTTCACTCCTCTTGAGAATAACCCGCCTAACATGGAAGATAAGGGCAGCCCTAGTTGATACATGAGCTATTCGAGCATACAAAACAGAATGTTTATTTGAAGGTTTAGAGTTTGGCACATACAAATTTACTTGGAACGGCAGGTAGATACCGCATATAGGAAGGTATGGTGGACTCATATGGAATAACTTTGGGATTTAAGGGAGTGGATGCACAAGCAGTATTCCCGCTTAGTACAAGTGAAGGCTAGCAAAAGACTGGGAAGCGATCAACTAGAGAGCGACAACAGCCATGAACATGCATTAAAATTAATAAACATTGGGTGCAAGCATGAGTAGGATATAATCCACCATGAACATAAATATCATGAAGGCTATGTTGATTTTGTTTCAACTACATGTGCGAACATGTGCCAAGTCAAGTCACTTAAATCATTCAAAGGAGGATACCACCCCACTATACCACATCATAACCATTTCGATAGCATGTTGGCATGCAAGGTAAACCATTATAACTCATAACTAATCAAGCATGGCATAAGCAACTATGATCTCTAATTGTTATTGCAAACATGTTTATTCATAATAAGCTGAATCAAGAACGATGAACTCATCATATTTACAAAAACAAGAGAGGTCGAGTTCATACCAGCTTTTCTCATCTTAGTCAGTCCATCATATATCATCATAATTGCCTTTCACTTGCACGACCGAACGATGTGAATAATAATAAGAGTGCACGTGCATTGGACTAAGCTGGAATCTGCGAGCATTCAATAAACAGGAGAAGACAAGGCAATATGGGCTCTTGGTTAAATCAACAATAATGCATATAAGAGCCACTTCAACAATTTAATCATGGTCTTCTCCTATCGACCCCAAAAGAAAAGAAAATAAATAAAAACTATTTACACGGGAAAGCTCCCAACAAGCAAAAGAAGAACGGGAAATATTTTTGGGTTTTCTTTTTACTTATTACTACTACAGCAGAAAAATAAACTACTACTAATTTTTCTTTGGTTTTTCTTAAGGTTTAACAAACACACAAGAAGAAAGCAGGAAAAAGAAAATAAACTAGCATGGATATTACAGAGAAAGAGTATGAGCACCGACATCTAGCAATGAGTGTGTGTAAACATAAATGTAATGTCGGTGGGAAATACGTACTCCCCCAAGCTTAGGCTTTTGGTCTAAGTTGGTTTATTGCCAGGGATAGCCTGGCTGATACCCGTAGGTGTAGCTGGGGTTGTACTGTGATGCAGTGGCTATCGCCTCCTGAGCTGCAGCGTGGCATCGGGCTGCCTCCGCTCTCCTCTCGTACTCATCTGCCTCCTCTCTGGTAATAGTATATCTTCCTTTTGTCTGAGAATCAAAGAAGGCAGGAGCAAGGAGAGTAATACGGACAACATGCCGTTTGTTAAAGATTAGTCGATACTGGAGAGGTGATTCATGTTGGAAATATGCCCTAGAGGCAATAATAAATTGGTTATTATTATATTTCCTTGTTCATGATAATCGTTTATTATCCATGCTAGAATTGTATTGATAGGAAACTCAGATACATGTGTGGATACATAGACAACACCATGTCCCTAGTAAGCCTCTAGTTGACTAGCTCGTTGATCAATAGATGGTCACGGTTTCCTGACCATGGACATTGGATGTCGTTGATAATGGGATCACATCATTAGGAGAATGATGTGATGGATAAGACCCAATCCTAAGCCTAGCACAAGATCATGTAGTTCGTATGCTAAAGCTTTTCTAATGTCAAGTATCATTTCCTTAGACCATGAGATTGTGCAACTCCCGGATACCGTAGGAGTGCTTTGGGTGTGCCAAACGTCACAACGTAACTGGGTGGCTATAAAGGTACACTACAGGTATCTCCGAAAGTGTCTGTTGGGTTGGCACGAATCGAGATTAGGATTTGTCACTCCGTGTAAACGGAGAGGTATCTCTGGGCCCACTCGGTAGGACATCATCATAATGTGCACAATGTGATCAAGGAGTTGATCACAAGATGATGTGTTACGAAACGAGTAAAGAGACTTGCCGGTAACGAGATTGAACAAGGTATCGGGATACCGACGATCGAATCTCGGGCAAGTATCGTACCGCTAGACAAAGGGAACTATATACGGGATTGATTAAGTCCTTGACATCGTGGTTCATCCGATGAGATCATCGTGGAACATGTGGGAGCCAACATGGGTATCCAGATCCCGCTGTTGGTTATTGACCGGAGAGTCATCTCGGTCATGTCTGCATGTCTCCCGAACTCGTAGGGTCTACACACTTAAGGTTCGGTGACGCTAGGGTTATAGAGATATAAGTATGCGGTAACCCGAAAGTTGTTCGGAGTCCCGGATGAGATCCCGTATGTCACGAGGAGTTCCGGAATGGTATGGAGGTAAAGAATTATATATAGGAAGTTCTATTTCGGCTATCGGGACAAGTTTCGGGGTCACCGGTATTGTACCGGGACCACCGGAAGGGTCCCGGGGGTCCACCGGGTGGGGCCACCTGCCCCGGGGGCCACATGGGCTGTAGGGGGTGCGCCTTGGCCTGTATGGGCCAAGGGCACCAGCCCCAAGAGTCCCATGCGCCAAGAGAAGAGGGAAAGGAAGAGTCCTAAAGGGGGAAGGCACCTCCGAGGTGCCTTGGGGAGGAGGGACTCCTCCCTTGGCCGCACCCTTCCTTGGAGGAAGGGCCAAGGCTGCGCCCCCCTCTCCCTTGGCCCTATATATAGTGGGGAGAAGGGAGGGCAGCAATACCTAAGCCCTGGCGCCTCCCTCTCCCTCCCATGACACATCTCCCTCCTCCCGCGGCGCTTGGCGAAGCCCTGTTGGAATCCCGCTACTTCCACCACCACGCCGTCGTGCTGCTGGATCTCCATCAACCTCTCCTTCCCCCTTGCTAGATCAAGAAAGAGGAGACGTCGCTGCTCCGTACGTGTGTTGAACGCGGAGGTGCCGTCCGTTCGGCGCTAGGATAATCGGTGATTTGGATCACGACGAGTACAACTCCATCAACCCCGTTCTCTTGAACGCTTCCGCGCGCGATCTACAAGGGTATGTAGATCCACTCCTCCCTCGTTGCTAGATGACTCCATAGATTGATCTTGGTGATACGTAGAATTTTTTTGAATTATTGCTACGTTCCCCAACAGTGGCATCATGAGCTAGGTCTATGCGTAGTTTCTATGCACGAGTAGAACACAAAGTAGTTGTGGGCGTTGATTTTGTTCAATATGCTTACCGTTACTAGTCCAATCTTGATTCGGTGGCATTGTGGGATGAAGCGGCCCGGACCGACCTTACACGTACTCTTACGTGAGACTGGTTCCACCGACTGACATGCACTAGTTGCATAAGGTGGCTAGCGGGTGTCTGTCTCTCCCACTTTAGTCGGATCGGATTCGATGAAAAGGGTCCTTATGAAGGGTAAATAGCAATTGGCATATCACGTTGTGGTTTTTGCATAGGTAAGAAACGTTCTTGCTAGAAACCCATAGCAGCCACGTAAAACATGCAAACAACAATTAGAGGACGTCTAACTTGTTTTTGCAGGGTATGCTATGTGATGTGATATGGCCAAAAGGATGTGATGAATGATATATGTGATGTATGAGATTGATCATGTTCTTGTAATAGGAATCACGACTTGCATGTCGATGAGTATGACAACCGGCAGGAGCCATAGGAGTTGTCTTAATTTATTTATGACCTGCGTGTCAACATAAACGTCATGTAATTACTTTACTTTATTGCTAACCATTAGCTGTAGTAGTAGAAGTAATAGTTGGCGAGACAACTTCATGAAGACACGATGATGGAGATCATGGTGTCATGCCGGTGACGATGATGATCATGGAGCCCCGAAGATGGAGATCAAGAGGAGCAAAGTGATGATGGCCATATCATGTCACTATTTGATTGCATGTGATGTTTATCATGTTTATGCATCTTGTTTACTTATAAGGACGGTAGTAAATAAGATGATCCCTCATAATAATTTCAAGAAAGTGTTCCCCCTAACTGTGCACCGTTGCGGCAGTTCGTTGTTTCGAAGCACCACGTGATGATCGGGTGTTAGATTCTAACGTTCACATACAACGGGTGTAAGACAGATTTACACACGCGAAACACTTAGGTTGACTTGACGAGCCTAGCATGTACAGACATGGCCTCGGAACACAAGAGACCGAAAGGTCGAGCATGAGTCGTATAGAAGATACGATCAACATGAAGATGTTCACCATGTTGACTAGTCCGTCTCACGTGATGATCGGACACGGCCTAATTGACTCGGATCATGTAATCACTTAGATGACTAGAGGGATGTCTATCTGAGTGGGAGTTCATAAGATGAACTTAATTATCCTGAACATAGTCAAAAGGTCTTCACAAATTATGTCGTAGCTCGCGCTTTAGTTCTACTGTTTAGATATGTTCCTACAGAAAATTTAGTTGAAAGTTGATAGTAGCAATTATGCGGACTAGGTCCGTAAACTGAGGATTGTCCTCATTGCTTCATAGAAGGCTTATGTCCTTAATGCACCGCTCAGTGTGCTGAACCTCGAACGTTGTCTATGGATGTTGCGAACATCTGACATACACATTTTGATAACTACGTGATAGTTCAGTTAAACGGCTTAGAGTTGAGGCACCGAAGACGTTTTGAAACGTCGCGAAACATATGAGATGTTTTCGAGGGCTGAAATTGGGATTTCAGGCTCGTGCCCACGTCAAGAGGTATAAGACCTCCGACGATTTTCTTAGCCTGCAAACTAAGGGAGAAAAGCTCAATTGTTGAGCTTGTGCTCAGATTGTCTGAGTACAACAATCATTTGAATCGAGTGGGAGTTGATCTTCCAAATGAGAAAGTGATGTTTCTCCGAAGTCATTACCACCAAGCTGCTAGAGCTTCGTGATGAACTATAATATATCAGGGACATATATGATGATCCTTGAGATATTCGCGATGTTTGACACCACAAAAGTAGAAATCAAGAAGGAGCATCAATTGTTGATGGTTGGTGAAGCCACTAGTTTCAAGAAGGGCAAGGGCACGAAGGGATACTTCATGAAACGGCAATTCAGCTGCTGCTCTAGTGAAGAAACCCAAGGTTGAACCCAAACCGAGACTAAGTGCTTCTGTAATAAGGGAACAGCCACTGGAGCAGAATTACCCTAGATACTTGGTAGATGAGAAGGCTGGCAAGGTCGATAGAAGTATATTGGATATACATTGTGTTGATGTGTACTTTACTAGTACTCCTAGTAGCACCAGGGTATTAGATACCGGTTCGGTTGCTAAGTGTTAGTAACTCGAAATAAAAGCTACGGAATAAACGGAGACTAGCTAAAGGTGAGCTGACGATATGTGTTGGAAGTGTTTCCAATGTTGATATGATCAAGCATCACACGCTCCCTCTACCATCGAGATTGGTGTTTGCGTTGAGCATAGACATGATTGGATTATGTCTATCGCAATACGGTTATTCATTTAAAGAGAATAATGGTTACTCTGTTTATTTGAATAATACCTTCAATGGTCTTACACCTGAAATGAATGGTTTATTGAATCTCGATCGTAGTGATACACATGTTCATGCCAAAAGATAGTAATGATAGTACCACCTACTTGTGGCACTGCCACGTAAGTCATATCGGTATAAAACGCATGAAGAAGCTCCATGTTGATGGATCTTTGGGCTCACTTGTTTTGAAAGGTTTGAGACATGCGAACCATGTCTATTAGTGTATATGCATGAAGAAACTCCATGCAAATGGACCGTTTGGACTCACTTGATTTTGAATCACTTGAGACATGCAAATCATACCACATGGGCAAGATGACTGAAAGCCTCGTTTTCAGTAAAATGGAACTAGAAAGCAACTTGTTGGAAGTAATACATTTTGATGTGTGCAGTCCAATGAGTGCTGAGGCATGTAGTGGATATCGTTATGTTCTTACTTCACAGATGATTTGAGTAGATGTTGAGTATATTTACTTGATAAATCACGAGTCTGAATTATTGAAAGGTTCAAGTAATTTCAGGGTGAAGTTGAAAGATCGTCGTGACAAGAGGATAAAATATCTATGATATGATCATAGAGATGAATATCTGAATTACGAGTTTGGCACAGAATTAAGACATTGTGGAAATTGTTTCACAACTAATACAGCCTGGAACACCATAGTGTGATGGTGTGTCCGAACATCATAACTGCACCCTATTGGATATGATGCATACCATGATGTCTCTTATCGAATTACCACGATAGTTTATGGGTTAGGCATTAAAGACAACCACATTCACTTTAAATAGGGCACCACGTAATTCCGATGAGATGACACCATATGAACTATGGTTTAGAGAAACCTAAGCTGTCATTTCTTAGAAGTTTGGGGCTGCGACGCTTATGTGAAAAAGTTTCAGGCTGATAAGCTCGAACCCAAAGCGGATAAATGCATCTTCATAGGACACCCAAAACAGTTGGGTATACCTCCTGTCTCAGATCCGAAAGCAATAAGGGATTGTTTCTAGAATCGGGTCCTTTCTCGAGGAAAAGTTTCTCTCGAAAGAATTGAGTGGGAGGATGGTGGAGACTTGATGAGGTTATTGAACCGTCTCTTCAACTAGTGTGTGGCAGGGCACAGGAGTTGTTCCTGTGGCACCTACACCAATTGAAGTGGAAGCTTATGATAGTGATCATGAAACTTCAGATCAAGTCACTACCAAACCTCGTGGGATGACAAGGATGCGTACTACTTCAGAGTGGTACGTAATCCTGTCTTGGAAGTCATGTTGCTAGACAACAATGAACCTACGAGCTATGGAGAAGCGATGGTGGGCCCAGATTCCGATAAATGGCTCGAGGCCATAAAATCCGAGAGAGGATCCATGTATGAAAACAAAGTGTAGACTTTGGCAGAACAGCTCGATGGTCGTAAGGCTGTTGAGTGCAGATGGATTTTAAAAGGAAGACGGACAATGATGGTAAATGTCACCATTAAGAAAGCTCGACTTGTCATTAAGAAGTTTCCCGACAAGTTCAAGGAGTTGACTGTGGTGAGACTTTCTCACTCGTAGCGATGCTAAGAGTTTGTTGGAATTATATTAGCAATTACTGCATTATTTATGAAATCTTGCAGATAGGATGTCAAAAACATTGTTTCCTCGACAATTTTCTTGAGGAAAGGTTGTATGTGATATAACCGGAAGGTTTTGTCAATCCTGAAAGATGCTAATAAGTATGCAAAGCTCCAGCAATCCTTCTAAGGACTGGAGTAAGCATCTCGGAGTTGGAATGTATGCTTTGATGAGATGATCAAAGTTTTGGGTGTATACAAAGTTTATGAGAAACTTGTATTTCCAAAGAAGTGAGTGGGAGCACTATAGAATTTCTGATAAATATATGTTGTTGACATATTGTTGATCAGAAATGACGTAGAATTTCTGAAAAGCATATAGGGTTATTTGGAAAGTATTTTTCAATGGAAATCCTGGATTAAGCTACTTGAACATTGAGCATCAAGATCTATAAGGATAGATCAAAACGCTTAATGGTACTTTCAAATAAGCACATACCTTGACATGATCTTGAAGGTGTTCAAGATGGACCAGTCGAAGAAGGAGTTCTTGCCTGAGTTGTAAGGTATGAAGTTAAGACTTAAAGCTCGATCACGGCAGAAGAAAGAGAAAGGACGAAGGTCGTCCCCTATGCTTAAGACATAGGCTCTACAGTATGCTATGCTGTGTACCGCACCTGAAATGTGCCTTGCCATGAGTCAGTCAAGGGGTACAAGAGTGATCTAAGAATGGATCACAGGACAACGGTCAAAGTTATCCTTAGTAACTTGTGGACTAAGGAATTTTCTCGGTTATGGAGGTGATAAAGAGTTCGACGTAAAGAGTTACATCGATGCAAGCTTAACACCTATCCGGATAGCTCTGAGTAGAGATACCGGATACGTATAATGGAGCAACAATTTAGAATAGCTCCAAGTAGAACAGTTATTTGAAATGGCTCCAAATATAAGCGTAGTAGCTGCATCTACAAGATGACATAGAGATTTGCGAAGTACATACGGATCTGAAAGATTCAGACCCGTTGACTATAACATCTCTCACAAGCATAACATGATCAAACCCAGAACTCATCGAGTGTTAATCACATGGTAATGTGAACTAGATTATTGACTCTAGTAAACTCTTTGGGTATTAGTCACATGGGGATGTGACCTTGAGTGTTAGTCACATAGCGATGTGAACTGGATCATTGACTCTAGTGCAAGTGGGAGACTGTTGGAAATATGCCCTAGAGGCAATAATAAATTGGTTATTATTATATTTCCTTATTCATGATAATCGTTTATTATCCATGCTAGAATTGTATTGATAGGAAACTCAGATACATGTGTGGATACATAGAGAACACCATGTCCCTAGTAAGCCTCTCGTTGACTAGCTCGTTGATCAGTAGATGGTCACGGTTTCCTGACCATGGACATTGGATGTCGTTGATAACGGGATCACATCATTAGGAGAATGATGTGATGGACAAGACCCAATCCTAAGCCTAGCACAAGATCATGTAGTTCGTATGCTAAAGCTTTTCTAATGTCAAGTATCATTTCCTTAGACCATGAGATTGTGCAACTCCCGGATACCGTAGGAGTGCTTTGGGTGTGCCAAACGTCACAACGTAACTGGGTGGCTATAAAGGTACACTACAGGTATCTCCGAAAGTGTCTGTTGGGTTGGCACGAATCGAGACTGGGATTTGTCACTCCGTGTAAACGGAGAGGTATCTCTGGGCCCACTCGGTAGGACATCATCATAATGTGCACAATGTGATCAAGGAGTTGATCACGGGATGATGTGTTACGAAACGAGTAAATAGACTTGCCGGTAACGAGATTGAACAAGGTATCGGGATACCGACGATCGAATCTCGGGCAAGTATCGTACCGCTAGACAAAGGGAATTGTATACGGGATTGATTAAGTCCTTGACATCGTGGTTCATCCGATGAGATTATAGTGGAACATGTGGGAGCCAACATGGGTATCCAGATCCCGCTGTTGGTTATTGACCGGAGAGTCATCTCGGTCATGTCTGCATGTCTCCCAAACCCGTAGGGTCTACACACTTAAGGTTCGGTCACGCTAGGGTTATAGAGATATAAGTATGCGGTAACCCGAAAGTTGTTCGGAGTCCCGGATGAGATCCCGGACGTCACGAGGAGTTCCGGAATGGTCCGGAGGTAAAGAATTATATGTAGGAAGTGCTATTTCGGCTATCGGGACAAGTTTCGGGGTCACCGGTATTGTACCGGGACCACCGAAAGGGTCCCGGGGGTCCACCGGGTGGGGCCACCTGCCCCGGGGGCCACATGGGCTGTAGGGGGTGCGCCTTGGCCTATATGGGCCAAGGGCACCAGCCCCAAGAGGCCCATGCGCCAAGAGAAGAGGGAAAGGAAGAGTCCTAAAGGGGGAAGGCACCTCCGAGGTGCCTTGGGGAGGAGGGACTCCTCCCTTGGCCGCACCCTTACTTGGAGGAAGGGCCAAGGCTGCGCCCCCCCTCTCCCTTGGCCCTATATATAGTGGGGAGAAGGGAGGGCAGCAATACCTAAGCCCTGGCACCTCCCTCTCCCTCTCATGACACATCTCCCTCCTCCCGCAGCGCTTGGCGAAGCCCTGTTGGAATCCCGCTACTTCCACCACCACGCCGTCGTGCTGCTGGATCTCCATCAACCTCTCCTTCCCCCTTGCTGGATCAAGAAGGAGGAGACGTCGCTGCTCCGTACGTGTGTTGAACGCGGAGGTGCCGTCCGTTCGGCACTAGGATCATCGGTGATTTGGATCACGACAAGTACAACTCCATCAACCCCGTTCTCTTGAACGCTTCCGCGTGCGATCTACAAGGGTATGTAGATCCACTCCTCCCTCGTTGCTAGATGACTTCATAGATTTATCTTGGTGATACGTAGAATTTTTTGAATTATTGCTACGTTCCCCAACAATTCAGTCCTCTCGACAAACTGGTGGGAGACCATAGAATCAAAATCTAAGTAAGTAGGAGGCAACTCCATATCTCCCTCACGAACGTCTATCTCAAGAAAATTAGCTAAGCGGGTTGCATAAATTCCTCCAAAGAAATCTCCATTATATCTATTAAGATGCAACCTACGTGCTACAATGGCTCCCATATGATAAGATTGGTCTCCTAACACAGCACTCCTAAGAATGCTAAGGTCAGGGACACACATGTGACATGCTTCATCCTTAGCATTTATACATCTACCTATGAAGAGATCAAAATAATATATTGCAGAAAAGTGAATGCTCCCTATGGTAGCTTGTGTTATGTCTCTAGATTCTCCTACAGTTATACTAGCAAGGAAGTTTCTAAATTCAGATTTACGAGGATCAATAGTGTTACCCCATTGTGGGAGTTTGCAAGCAAAAGTAAAATCCTCTAAGTCCATGGTATAAGATTTGTCATAAAGATCAAACATGACTGAAGGAGAATTACGCGAATATGAAAACTCAAACCTCCTCACAAATGAGCTAGTGAGTTGATGATACTGGGGGCATTTGTCTGCCTCAAAGTCCACAAGATCGGCGTTACGCAAATATGCGTTAAATTCTTCTTTGATTCCCACTCGATCCATAAAATTTTCCGAAGGCCATTCACATGGCCTCACGGGAGCGTCCCTTGGGGGCTCCTCATCAGCATCTCGCATGGCAAGCCTGGGGCCTTGCTTCCTTGAAGAACCACCCTGGAACATCTTCCTAAGCATATTGTTTTTCTCTGAAAAATTTCTGAATTTTTTAGTAACTTCAAACAAAAGTGAAAAAAGCTCAACAAAATTGATAGCAACTACCCCTACAAGTGCCTAGAGCCTATATCAAGCATTAGAACTACTTGGAACCATATAAATTTGACATGCAAGCTCAAGAACATGGTCACCTATGCAGCACAAATTTGCAAAGAATAAAGCACTAGAACAAAAATTAATTGGACCAATGGAGGAGTCACATACCAAGGAACAATCTCCCCAAGCAGTTTTGTGAGAAGTGCTTTGAGCAAGGAGATCGAAAATCACAGCAAAGTGAGCTAGAACTCGTGCTTGAACCAGATATTCGTGTTTGTGGGAGGAAGCAGAAGAGGATGGGTGCAGGAATAAGTGGAGGAGGGCCACCGTGGGCCCACGAGGCAGGGGGGCGCCCTCCACCCTCGTGGCCAGGTGGCAGCTCCCCCCGCGGTGATTTCAGTACCATAAATCCTCAAATATTCCCGAAAAAATCATATTAAATTGGCATGTCATTTGGAGGACTTTTATTTTCGGGATATTTTTATATTGCACGGATAAATCAGGAAACAAACAGAAAAATACTATTTTTACTTTATTTCAACTAAATAACAGAGAGTATAAAGAGGGTACAGAAGGTTGTGCCTTCTAGTTTCATCCATCTCATGCTCATCAAAAGGAATCCACTAACAAGGTTGATCAGGTCTTGTTAACAAACTCATTCCGATTAACATGGAACCGGAGAAATTTCGAATAACACTATGTTACCTCAACGGGGATATGCACATCCCAATAATAAGAATATCATATTTCTTCTTGACAGTAGGAAGAGGAAATTCAAAACCTCCAAATATAATCGATGGAATTTTTCCAATAGAGTTGATACTATGAACTTGAGGTTGTTTCCTCGGGAAGTGTACTGTATGCTCATTACCATTAACATGAAAAGTGACATTGCCTTTGTTGCAATCAATAACAGCCCCTGCAGTATTCAAAAAAGGTCTTCCAAGAATAATAGACATACTATCGTCCTCGGGAATATCAAGAATAACAAAGTCCGTTAAAATAGTAACGTTTGCAACCACAACATGCACATCCTCACAAATACCGACAGGTATAGCAGTTGATTTATCAGCCATTTGCAAAGATATTTCAGTAGGTGTCAACTTATTCAAGTCAAGTCTACGATATAAAGAAAGAGGCATAACACTAACACCGGCTCCAAGATCACATAAAGCAGTTTTAACATAGTTTCTTTTAATGGAGCATGGTATAGTAGGTACTCCTGGATCTCCAAGTTTCTTTGGTATTCCACCCTTAAAAGTATAATTAGCAAGCATGGTGGAAATTTCAGCTTCCGGTATCTTTATTTTATTAGTGACAATATCTTTCATATATTTAGCATAAGGATTCATTTTGAGCATATCAGTTAATCGCATACGCAAAAATATAGGTCTAATCATTTCAGCAAATCGCTCAAAATCCTCATCATTCTTTTTCTTGGATGGTTTGGGAGGAAAAGGCATGGGTTTCTGAACCCATGGTTCTCTTTTTTTACCATGTTTCCTAGCAACAAAGTCTCTCTTATCATAACGTTGATTCTTTGATTGTGGGTTATCAAGATCAACAACAGGTTCAATTTCTACATCATTATCATTACTAGGTTGAGCATCATCATGAACATCATCATTAACATTTTCATTAGGTTCATGTTCATTACCAGATTGTGTTTCAGCATCAGACATAGAGATATCATTTGGATTATCAGGTGGTTCAGCAATAGGTTCACTAGAAGTTTGCAAAGTCCTATTATTTTTATTTTCTTCCTTTTAGAGGAACTAGGTGCATCAATATTATTTCTCTGAGAATCTTGCTCAATTCTCTCAGGGTGGCCTTTAGGATACAAAGGTTCCTGAGTCATTCTACCAGTTCTAGTAGCCACTCTAATAGCATAATCATTTTTCTTACTATTCATTTCATCGAGCAATTCTTTTTGAGCCTTAAGTACTTGTTCTACTTGAGTGGTAACCATAGAAGCATGTTTGCTAACAAGTTTAAGTTCACCTCTAATATTAGCCATATAATCACCCATGTGTTTAATCATATAAGTATTCTGTTTTAATTGTCTACCAAAATAAGCATTAAAATCTTCTTGCTTAAACATAAATTTATCAAACTCATCCGAGCACTGACTAGCAATCTTAGTAGGAGGGATTTCAGCCTTATCATATCTATAGAGAGAATTTACCTTTACTACCTATGTCGGGTTATCAAGATCAGGAGGTTCTTCAATAGGTAATGGATCAAGATCATATGTTTCTTCAACAGGCGGTAAATCAAGACCATGTATTTCTTCAATAGGAGGTAAATTCTTAACATCTTCAGCTTTAATACCTTTTTCTTTCATAGATTTCTTTGCCTCTTGCATATCTTCGGGATTGAGAAATAGAACACCTCTCTTCTTCGCAGTTGGTTTAGGAATAGGATCATTAATTGGAGCAGGAGTTGGCTCAGGAGGTGCCCAATTATTTTCATTTGTCAACATATTATTCAATAGAATTTCAGCTTCATCCGGTGTTCTTTCCCTGAAAAGAGAACCAGCACAACTATCCTGGTAATCTCTGGAAGCATCGGTTAGTCCATTATAAAAGATATCAAGTATTTCATTTTTCTTAAGAGGACGATCAGGCAAAGCATTAAGTAACTTGAGAAGCCTCCCCCAAGCTTGTGGGAGACTCTCTTCTTTAATTTGCACAAAGTTGTATATTTCCTTTAAAGCAGCTTGTTTCTTATGAGCAGGGAAATATTTAGCAAAGAAGTAATAAATCATATCCTGGGGACTACGCACACAACCAGGATCAAGAGAATTAAACCATATCTTAGCATCACCCTTTAATGAGAACGGAAGTATTTTAAGTATATAAAAATATCGAGATCTCTCATCATTAGTGAACAGGGTGGCTATATCATTTAATTTAGTAAGATGTGCCACAACATTTTCAGATTCATAACCATGAAAAGGATCAGATTCAACCAAGGTAATTATATCAGGATCAACAAAGAATTCATAATCCTTATCGGGAACACAAATAGGTGAAGTAGCAAAAGCAGGGTCAGGCCTCATTTTATCTCTAAGTGATTCCTTGTTCCATTTAATTAATAGCCTCTTAAGTTCACGACTATCTCTGCAAGCTAAAATAGCGGCAGAAGATTCCATATCAAAAACATAACCTTCAGGAATAATAGGCCTATCTTCATCATCACTTTCATCAATATAATCAGATTCAATAATTTCTTTCTTTCTAGCCCTAGCAATTTGTTCATCAAGAAATTCACCAAGGGGCACAGTATTATCAGGCATAGAAGTAGTTTCATCATAAGTATCATGCATAGCAGAAGTGGCATCATCAATAACGTGCGACATATCAGAACGAATAGCAGAAGCGGGTTTAGGTGTCGCAAGCTTACTCATAACAGAAGGTGAATCAAGTGCATAGCTAGATGGCAGTTCCTTACCTCCCCTCGTAGTTGAGGGATAAATTGTTGTCTTAGCGTCTTTCAAGTTCTTCATAGTGTCCAGCAGATATAAATCCCAAGTGACTCAAAGAATAGAGCTATGTTCCCCGGCAACGGTGCCAGAAATTAGTCTTGATAACCCACAAGTATAGGGGATCGCAACAGCTTTCGAGGGTAGAGTATTTAACCCAAATTTATTGATTCGACACAAGGGGAGCCAAAGAATATTCTCAAGTATTAGCAACTGAGTTGTCAATTCAACCACACCTGGAAACTTAGTATCTGCAGCAAAGTGTTTAGCAGCAAAGTAATATGATAGTGGTGGTAACGGTAACAAAAGTAACAGAAGCAAAAGTAATATTTTTGGTATTTTGTAGTGATTGTAACAGTAGCAACGGGAAAGTAAATAAGCGTAAACCAGTATATGGAAAGCTCGTAGGCATTGGACCGGTGATGGAGAATTATGCCAGATGCGATTCATCATGTAACAGTCATAACATAGGGTGACACAGAACTAGCTCCAATTCATCAATGTAATGTAGGCATGTATTCCGAATATAGTCATACGTGCTTATGGAAAAGAACTTGCATGACATCTTTTGTCCTACCCTCCCGTGGCAGCGGGGTCCTTACGGAAACTAAGGGATATTAAGGCCTCCTTTTAATAGAGAACCGGAACAAAGCATTAGCACATAGTGAATACATGAACTCCTCAAACTAAGGTCATCACCAAGAGTGGTCCCGATTATTGTCACTTCGGGGGTGCCGGATCATAACACATAGTAGGTGACTATAGACTTGCAAGATAGGATCAAGAACACACATAAATTCATGAAAACATAATAGGTTCAGATCTGAAATCATGGCACTCGGGCCCTAGGGACAAGCATTAAGCATAGAAAAGTCATAGCAACATCAATCTCAGAACATAGTGGATACTAGGGATCAAACCCTAACAAAACTAACTCGATTATATGATAGATCTCATCCAACCCATCACCGTCCAGCAAGCCTACGATGGAATTACTCACGCACGGCGGTGAGCATCATGAAATTGGTGATGGAGGATGGTTGATGATGACGACGGCGACGAATCCCCCTCTCTCAAGCCACGAACGGACTCCAGATCAGCCCTCCCAAGAGGTTTTAGGGCTTGGCGGCGGCTCCGTATCGTAAAACGCGATTATTTCTTCTCCTTAATTTTTTTCTCCCCGAAAGCAAATATATAGAGTTGGAGTTGGCGTCGGAGGAGCTCCAGGGGGCCCACGAGGTAGGGGGCGCGCCCTAGGGGGGGCACCCCCACCCTCGTGGACAGGGTGTGGGGCCCCTGGTCTTCATCTTTGGCAAGGATTTTTTATTATTTTTAACTTGACGTTCCGTGGAGTTTCAGGTCATTCCGAGAACTTTTGTTTTCTGCACATAAAACAACATCATGGCAATTCTGCTGAAAACAACGTCAGTCCGGGTTAGTTTCATTCAAATCATGCAAGTTAGAGTCCAAAACAAGGGCAAAAGTGTTTGGAAAAGTAGATACGACGGAGACGTATCAGTGATTCACTCGACGACTATGGGCGCATGGCCGAGTCCACCACCATTGAGTGTTTCTACAAGTTATGTCGGGCAGTGGTGGCAGTGTTTGGACCGCAATACTTACGAACACCCAATGCGGAAGACACTGCTCGGATCCTAGCACAGAATGCAGCAAAGAGGATTTCCTGGGATGCTCAGCTCCTTCCTCGTGCTTAGCTCCTTCCTCCCATGCGTCCTGGAGTGCCGACGGTTCTCCCCCCTCCTTGTGGGGCTCCGGGGTGGGGGCGGGGCCTTGCTGGCGGCGGATCTGGGTGCCCCTGCCCAGATCCGGGGGTGGTGGCGACGGACGCCTTTGGGGGTGGCCGGCAGCCAGGCTAGGTAGTGGCATGGCGGTTGGCGGCTTGACTGCTCCGGGGTGGGGTAGCAGGGTGCTGGGCGGCTCTGGTAGGGCTCGGAGACGCTTGTGTGGTGGTGGTGTGGTAGCGTGGCGGCGGGGATGGCTGGTGGCAGCGCAGCAGGTCTTTACCCCTCGCAGCGGCGTGGGGGCTGTAGGTTAGTGGTGTGGAGCGACTGTTGCGACGGAGTAGGCTTTTACAATCAATCGATAGTTAGCTCAAGCAAATCCGCTCCCTTATAATCGATACTCAAGCAATAAGTAGAAAAACAGGAGTAGCCTTTTACCTCCATCGTGAGGGGCCGAACCTGGGTAAACCCGTGTCCTTCGACCCGCTCAACCCCGACAAGCTAATCACCGTTTGCGATGGCCTCACGTCTAAGTCCTTACATTAGGACATCTGCCATGACAAAACCACGACACTACCCCTATGAGCACCTCCGCGAGACTGAACCAGCACATCATCTTAAAATTGATGAAGTCGTCATAGACGCCTTTGTAGTCAACGGGGACGTCTCCTCCCACTAAATGCACATTGCCAAAAATTCAGAAAAATGCGAGCACCAGACTTACAACTCTGATGGGCAAAGGATACCACAGTTAGTCCTAGCCATCTCCGGCCCGGCCCTGTCAGCCCAGCCCTAAAATCCAGGGCCTAGGCCCATGGGCTTGCCCGTGGGCCGGGCTTGTGCCTGAGTTTTGAGCCCACCAGCAAGGCCTGGACGGGCTTGGGCTTGGCATATTGGCATTTTAAGGAAGAGGCCCAACCCACGACCCTAAGCCCTCAGGGCTTTTTACCAGATGGGTCGGGCTTGTGCTTGAAAAGTAGACCCGATGGTAGGGCCTGGGCCTCAGTTTTCTGCCGTGGGCTTTTTTAGACCCGGCCCAAGCCCGACCCGGCCTGTCCCATGGCCAGGTATAACCACAATCCTCCTAATCACCGAAGCACAGGTTGGTTTGCAATTAAACGTAGTATTCTGTCCGTTCCTAAATATAACTCTTTTTTAGTAGAGATTCCAACATGAACTACATACTCCTATTATATGCCTATATAGATCCGTATTGAAATATTTAAAAAGACTTATATTTTAAAAAAAATCAAACAAAGCATCAACCGAATGGACAGACAGGTGGAGTATATAGGGAGCGCCCGATCCACTCTGGAGAAGGTTCTGGAGAAATCGAGCGAGCACCAACCTGCCCGCCCCAACCCTAGACGCCGTCGACCGCCGCCGTCCCCGACGTCGCCGCCGCCGCCGTCCACGACCTCCGCGAGGGATGGCTCTTGGGCGGCTTGCCTCCAGGGTGCGCGGCTCGGCTCTGCAGGTGCGGGCTGCGGCTCCCCGCGCCTCGCCGCCGGCACCCTGCCCATGCGTTCGTCCGATGACCTACAGCAGCAAGCCCGTGCAGGTCCGTCTCCCCGTCCCTCTCCCATCCTTGGTAGCGAGACTAGTACCTGATTGGCCGATTCTAGTAGTCCCAGGAGTGCTTTGGTTAGTATGGGTCGCATCCCAGGAGTGTCCATCTTCCATTTCTAGGACTTGATTGGCCGATTTATTATGGAGATTGGCGTATTTGTGGTGATAGGCACTTGATTTTGCCCTATCTCCATGTGCTCACAGCAGTGAGCACAGCTTGGGTGCTAGCGATTTTACCCCCATCTCTGTCTTTCTGTCTGTGTGTCTTATTATATATACCACTTAAATGCAGAAACTGGAGAATTTGTACACAACAATTGAGGTTAAACTAAGGAAAGCTTGCTACTTTCTTAAGATTTGTAATACCTACAGTCCAAGCTCTTTTGATGATGCTTGCAACACCTACAGTCCAAGCTCGCTATTTATGTTCGATGCTGCATTTGTAGGGTGAGCAGCAGGGCAAGGGACCTTCAAGGCCAATTGACCTCCTGCGTGAGTCCAAATGGAGGTAAAATTATTACAGTCTGTTTTTTCCTGCTTGTCGTATCTGGTATCTGGATAGCCATGTTTCTCAACATATGTTCTTTTTTTCCTCTTCTGTTTTTTCTGAAGGAATGCCAAGGACGATGGCGCTGGCATCCATACCTCTGCTCCGCGTGTGCCTCAACCTGCGCCCCGCACAACCCCACTGGCCGGTGGTCAGCCCGTGTCCTGCAGGAGCATATCATCGGAGGTCAGTTCTTTGCTCCCTTCCTCCCTCACTGATGCGTAGAGGCAGTCCTCGCCTCTTTACAGGAGTGCTTTAGTCCCTGTCGGATTTGTACTGGTCGCATCTAGTTAGTCCCTGGAGACTGGAGTGTTGTAGTGATTGCCATGTTAGTCGACTTGATTTCCTTTCTCTGATCTCACCCACCGCAGAGAAAGCGACTTCCATGTCGGTGATTTTGTTTCTCTGCCTGTCTTATACTTGTATGCAAAAATTGGAGATTCTGTAAACAAAATGATACTCCCTCCGCCCGGAAATACTTGTCATCAAAATGAATAAAAGGAGATGTATCTAGATGTATTTTAGTTCTAGATACATCCCTTTTTGTCCATTTTAATGACAAGTATTTTCGGACGGAGGGAGTACCTAATATATGTAATAAACAATGCTCTGTTTGTAGGCAATAATGGAAGCGGCAACGTTTTTTATAAGAAACTAACTTCTTTAGATTGTATAATCCCCCCAAATAAACCCTGAATAATTGGAGGGTATGTGCACGTGTAAATTGCTTACGCCCATCGGTGATGGAGATCATCATTCTTGGTGTGTTCCTGATTATCATGCTATAAGATTTTGATCCCCTCACTGATCCTTAATCCTTAGAGGCGGTCCTCACTTCTTATCAGGAGTGCTTTAGTCCAATTTCAATAGTGCATTTGATGTCAAGAGCTGAACAGTTTGCAGTAGCTTTTCTTATTGGTCCATTCACTCATGTGTAAGTAAATACACACTCTTCTTGTAGGTTGTGTCTTTTGGTGTGCCTGCTCTTCCTGTGGCACGCCGCTTGTCGCGTCCGGACATCACTGCTTATGGACTGGTTAGTAATGAGCGTTCCCAGCTGCACTACATATTTTGCTTTCTCTTCCTGTAAAGTCTCAATGGGGATGCTCACGCCGTGCTAACTTGATTTTTTGCTCTGTAATGATGTGTGCAGACCACATTTGGGCCTGGGCAGCAGCGGAGGGGATTTGCCCAGATGCCATTCCAGCCGCTGGACAACAAGACAGCAGCTGCCATGTACAATCAGCTTTCTCCAGAAGGTCAAAGCATAGCAAGCCTCGCCAACGTGGCCGGCAATGAAGCTGCGAGGAATATGGAGTTGTGGAACAAGCAAAAGTTTGACAGCATTGATTTGGGCCTCAAGGAGCTGACTGATGAAATCACAGTTCTTGGCTTGACGGGTTTGCATGCGGTAGCTGCAGCAACTGCTGTTGTCTGGTACGTGTATTTGGTTATCGAGGAGACCGTGGTAGAGCTGAGTGGCAAGTACAGCAAGATGGCGGCGGCGCTGCTAAACGGCCTGCTGCGTTCTTTTTTCCCATGGCTACATGACATATTTGTACCGAAGGAAGAGTCGGGTGAGAATGGGAAGAGCGAAGCTCCGGCCAAGAAGTAGGCCAGTGTTCTAAAAATTGCACAAAGGGTTCTGTTTTTTTGCTGCAAGACTGTGATGCATTGGCAGATTGGGAACATTAAACTCCTTGGGAGATGAGCTAGGGTCCCTTTATCGTTTTGTGCTGCAAAACAGTAGTTAGATTTTGTTTGTCACTCTGAATGGATCTGTTTGCTTCTTGGCCTCACCTCACCTGTTTGATGCCTATGCCGATGGCTATGCCGATGCCTATGCCGATGTGTTTCTTTGTGTTGGACGAATGTCAACCTGAGGGAGGGCCTTGACTTGTGTATAACAAACTTGAGAGAGGAGATTCAACTGGGTCATATGCTGTTGGTTGCATGAATGATATTACTGATTATTTCTTCACCTTTTGCTGTTCATTATTGACATGTACTCCCTGGGTACCAAAATATAAGATGTTTTTGTAGGCTAAACCGGCCTACAAAAATGTCTTATATTTTGATACGGGTCATCAATAACATATTTGAAAGGCCATTTGGAAGATCAAACACTTATTCATCAGAGCGCGAACATTAGATTGGGAATCACAATAAGAGCACTCGCTTTGAAGCACAGGACGCTAGTGCACCAAGCTTGCCATCGTGTCAAAGCATCTCTTCAGTTATTTTTAAGAGCTCTTCATTTTTTTAAGAGCCTGATAAATCTCGAGCTACAGCGTAATTTACAAAGTCTGACATATCATATTCTTCACTACATACCACATTCTTCAGTTGCACAGAGCCAGTTTCAACCATCCCTCCATGGAAACGGCTAAGAGCATTACTAGTAGTACCCCTAAACCCTCAAAAATAACCGCTTTTTCGCGGGTTGCAACAAAAAAAACGCAAAGACTAGAACCCCTAAACC
Source organism: Triticum aestivum (assembly GCF_018294505.1). Classification (NCBI taxonomy): domain Eukaryota; kingdom Viridiplantae; phylum Streptophyta; class Magnoliopsida; order Poales; family Poaceae; genus Triticum; species Triticum aestivum. The sequence goes on along the minus strand of NC_057812.1, from coordinate 7,503,014 downwards.
CTCAAACCCTTAAAAAAAAGTAAGGGTCCAACCCTCAAACCCAATTTCGAACCATAGAAGTGAGGGTTGGAGGGGGGCGCGCGACCCCAGCTCGCACTCCCTTCCCCCATCGCGCGGGAGGAAAGTTTCCCGTCCCCAACCTCCCGCTTCCTCCCTTCCTAGCCGCCGGCCGTCGCTCGCCGCCAATCCGGCCGGCCCCCGCCTTCCCTCGACGCCGCGGCCGTCCCGCCCCTGCGCCACACTCCCCGCCGCCGGATCCGCCATTTCCCGCCGCCTCCCGCCCCGCGCCCCGGCCCCCGGCCGCCCCGCCCCGAGCCCCACCCCCCGGCCTCCTGCCCCGCCGCCTCCCGCCCCGCCGCGCCCCGCCCCCTGCCCGCCCGCCTCAGCCGTCGGGCCCCGCCCCTCGCCCCCCGGTCGGCTCCCGCCCCCAGCCGCCTCCCGGCCCCCAGCGGCCAGAGGCAGGCCGGCCTCAGGCCTCCTCGAGCCGCCGCGCCAGAGGCCAGGCGGGCCAGAGGCAGCCGCGCCGCCGCCCCGACCTCCCCGCAGGTATGCTTCCTGTTCTTCCTTTTTTTTTCTTTTTGATTCATTGTTGGCACTCACAATTTATTATTTGTTGTATTGTGTAGATGGAGGTGAACAACAACATGGACTCGTTGTCCGATTCGTCGGGTTGGTCGTCATCCGACGATTCGGACATCGACGAGTTGTTGCAAGACGATGACGTCGAGATGATGAGCCTCCTCATCGACGTGCAATCCTTTGAAAACCGCGTGAAGCTGATGGATCAGAGGAGAGGGTCGAAGATGGGGCGAGTCACCATCTACCGGAACCGCGCTCTCGGACACGAGCATTTGATGGAAGACTACTTCGCGGAGGTACCTACATACCCTCCTCGTCTCTTCCGCAGAAGGTACCGAATGCGGCGTAGTTTGTTTGTGAAGATTGTCACCGATTGTGAGGCCGCCTCCTATTACTTTAAACGTCGTAGATCCGCCGCCGGTATCATGGGGTTTAGTGCATATCAAAAGATATCGGTGGCAATGCGGGTACTCGCTTATGGCATATCCGCGGATTATACCGACGAGTATCTTCGCATTGGGCAAGATACAACCACGGAGTCAGTCCGTAGGTTTCCAAGTTGGTCATTCGGCTGTACGGTGAGCAGTATCTTCGGGCACCAAACGAGGAAGATACAAAGAGATTAATGGAAATGAATGAAAAAAGGGGATGGCCGGGGATGCTAGGTAGTCTTGACTGCATGCATTGGAGGTTGAAAAATTGCCCAAAGGCATGGCATGGAATGTATTGCGGTAAAAGCCGTGATGCTACCATTGTGCTTGAGGCCGTAGCATCTCAGGACACATGGATTTGGCATGCATTTTTTGGGTTGCCGGGAACACTTAATGATATCAATATCCTCAATAGATCTCCTTTGTTCAAAAGATTAATTTCTGGGGATGTGTGACGCCCGGATAATTAAGCTACAGTGATTCCCCGCTAATGATGCCACGTCACCACGGTTACTGTGATAAACTCTCGATAGATCAGAACCGAAACAAATTCAAAATTTAAATAAAAGAAAACAATAAAAGTTCTCAAAAAAATTAAAACAAAAATGTTCGGTGGTTGCCAAATATTACAAAGATAATTATGGTGAAAGGTTCACAATTTTATAAAATGCCTAAGTGTTTATAAATAAATAAAAACAGAAAAGAAAATAAATAAAAAGAAAACAGAAAACAATACAAAAAAAAAGGAGAGAGAGAAAAGCCCCCCCCTCCCTGGGCCGTGGCCCAACTGAGCCAAGCCCACCTGGCCCAGCCGGCCAGCCCCTGGCCCGGCCCACCCCCTCACTCCCATAACCCCCCCCCCCGGTCGGCGAAACCCTAGCCGACCCCCATTCCCCCCCCCCCGATCCCCTTCTCCTCCCTTCCCCGCCGATCTGGATCGGGATCCGCCCGATCCCGTCGCCCCCGACGCCGGCGCCCCACCCCACCGGCGCTCGTCCTCCTCCCCTCCTCCCCGACCGGCCGCGCAGGACGCCCGAACCCCCCCCCCTCGTCGCCTCGGGACCGTCCCCGACTCCCACCTCGCCGGATCCGCATCGCCGGACGGCCGCCGCCTCGACCTCCTCCCCGCCGGACGCCCCCGACCGCCCCGAGCCTGTTTCCGAGACCCCACGCGTCCCCCCCCCGTGAGCTCTTCCCTCCCCTGCTTCGCTCTGTAGCCGTTGGGGTCGACCCCCGCGCTCGGTCGCCATGGCCGGAGCTCGCTCCGGCGCCGCGCTCGTCGCGCTCCGGCTCGCGCCGGCTCACCGCGCCCCACGTACCCCCCTCCCCTCGCGCCTTCTCCGCTCGGTCAAGGCCCCCCCTCCTCTTCCCCCTCGTTCCCCTCCGTACCCGAGCGCCCCCGTCGCGGATCTCGTCGCCGGCGCCCTTCCGGTGACCAAATGGTCACGGGGCCGAGCCCCTGGTGCTCAGCGCGTCGCGCAGCCCCCCTGGCCTTCCCGTTAGCCCCGTAGCGCGATCCCGACGCGGTCCCGAATCCCACCGCCGCCTCCGCCGCTCGCCGGCGTCGTTTCCGGCCAAGTCCGGCCGTGCCTCTGCCACCGTTGGACGCGGCATCCCCTCCACGTTCGAACGCACCCGCCCGCGGCCATTTTTGCCGCCGGACGGCGAATCCCGGCGAGGTCCGGCGCCCCTCCGCCGCGGGAACGCTCCCCGGAGCTCCCCAACGCCGGCCGCCGACGTGGCCGACCTGGGGCCACCCCTGGGTCACTAACCCGTGGGCCCTAGGGGACCGGCCGGCCTGTTGACCCGGTCAGCCTTGCTGACTGGACCGGCCATGCCACTGACCGCAGGCCCCCCCCCCAGAACGTTAAAAATAAAAATAAATGATAATTAAAATATTAATTAATTAATTAAGTAAATACTTAATTTAATTAATCCTGATTAATTAACCTAATGGCTAATTAACCTAATTAACTATTGATAATTAACTAACAGAGTATGACGAACGGGACCCACCTGTCAGGTTGACCAAGTCAACCCTGTTGACTGCTGACGTCAGCATGACATCATGCTGACGTCATAAATTCATTTTTCGAATTAAATAATTAATTAATTAAATTCCAGAAATTAATAAAATCTTTAGAAAATCATATCTTTTAATCCGTAACTCGGATTAAAATATTTTCAACATGAAAGTTGCTCAGAACGACGAGACGAATCCGGTTTCGCAGTCCGTTCGTCCGCCACGCATCCCTAACCTATCAAACTCGCAACTTTTCCCCTCCGGTTCACCGGTCCGAAAACGCGAAACACCGGGGATACTTTCCCGGATGTTATCCCCCTTCACCGGTATCACCTACTACCGCGTTAGGGCACCTCTAACGCCGTAACTTGTCATGTCATGCATCACTATGCATATGCTTGCATTATATTTATTGTTTCTTCCCCCTCTTCTCTCTCTAGACACCGAGACCGACGCCGCTGCTACCCCGTACGACTACGGTGTTGACGACCCCTCTCTCTTGCCAGAGCAACCAGGCAAGCCCCCCCTTTGATCACCAGATATCGCCTACTCTTCTCTATACTGCTTGCATTAGAGTAGTGTAGCATGTTACTGCTTCCCGTTAATCCTATACTGATGCATAGCCTGTCCTTGCTACTACTGTTGTTACCTTTACCTGCAATCCTAATGCTTAGTATAGGATGCTAGTATTTTCATCAGTGGCCCTACCTCCTTGTCCGTCTGCCATGCTATACTATCGGGCCGTGATCACTCGGGAGTTGATCATGGGTACATACTATATGCTTTATACATGATACATGTGGTGACTAAAGACGGGTCGGCTTGTGGAGCACCCGCGAGTGATTCACGGATTGGGGGCTGAAAGGACCTTTGTCCCAACGGCCCTCTGTGTGGATCTTTGAGGCGGAGCGACAGGGCAGGTTCCGACCACCTAGGAGAGAGGTGGGCCTGGCCCTGGTCGGCGTTCGCGGATACTTAACACGCTTAACGAGATCTGGGTATTTGATCTGAGTCTGGCCATTTGGTCTATACGCACTAACCATCTACGCGGGAGTAGTTATGGGTATCCCGGCGTCGTGGTATCAGCCGAAGCCTTCTTGACGTCAGCGACGGAGCGGCGCGCGCTGGATTGGACTGGAACGCCACTAGGCTAGGTCTGCTTCCGGCCGCCCACGCAACGTGCAGGTGCGCTAAGGGCGATGGGCCCAGACCCCTGGGCGCTTAGGTTTAGACCGGCGTGCTGACCTCTCTGTTGGTCTAGGTGGGGCTGCGACGTGTTGATCTTCCGAGGCCGGGCATGACCCAGGAAAGTGTGTCCGGCCAAATGGGATCGAGCGTGTTGGGGTATGTGGTGCACCCCTGCAGGGAAGTTAATCTATTCGAATAGCCGTGATCTTCGGTAACAGGACGACTTGGAGTTGTACCTTGACCTTATGACAACTAGAACCGGATACTTAATAAAACACACCCTTCCAAGTGCCAGATACAACCGGTGGTCGCTCTCTCACAGGGCGACGAGGGGAGGATCATCGGTTAGGATTATGCTATACGATGCTGCTTGGAGGACTTCAGTCTACTCTCTTCTACATGCTGCAAGACGGAGGCTGCCAGAAGCGTAGTCTTCGAAAGGACTAGCTATCCCCCTCTTAATCCGGCTTTCTGCAGTCCAGCCCACATATAATAGCCTTATTCCAGTTGATACCAATGCATACATATGTAGTGTAGCTCCTTGCTTGCGAGTACTTTGGATGAGTACTCACGGTTGCTTTCTCCCCTTTTTTTCCCCCTTTCCTTTCTTCCTGGTTGTCGCAACCAGATGTTGGAGCCCAGGAGCCAGACGCCACCGTCGACGACGACCCCTACACCGGAGGTGCCTACTACTACGTGATGCCCGCTGACGACGACCAGGAGTAGTTAGGAGGATCCCAGGCAGGAGGCCTGCGCCTCTTTCGATCCGTATCCCAGTTTGTGCTAGCCTTCTTAAGGCAAACTTGTTTAACTTATGTCTGTACTCAGATATTGTTGCTTCCGCTGACTCGTCTATGATCGAGCTCTTGTATTCGAGCCCTCGAGGCCCCTGGCTTGTAATATGTTGCTTGTATGACTTATTTTATTTGTAGAGTTGTGTTGTGATATCTCCCGTGAGTCCCTGATCTTGATCGTACACGTTTGCGTGTATGATTAGTGTACGATTGGATCGGGGGCGCCACAAGTTGGTATTAGAGCCGACTGCCTGTAGGAATCCCCCTTCCACACTCCTTGGCCGAAGTCGAGTCTAGACATTGTATAAACTTTTACTAACTTGGCTGTGTGCCTTACGGGCCCACGTCGCCATCGGGTGGTACTAGTATCTTTTACTCCTCGACCTTTACTCTGGGACTCTGAACTCTCTTCTACTCGGGTTAAACGAATTTACTAACTCTGACACTAGGATCCCGTTACGACATTCACCCCAAAGTTGGATAAGCCCTAGTTATTCTTTAGAATTGTATTTGAACATTATCCACATTGTCATTTGACTCCTGTGAAAACATCTGTGTTTTCAGATGGAACCCACGAGGCAGGTCGTGCGCCACACGACGGCCATTGGTGCCTCAGGGTCACCTGCTGTGTTGGTTGAGATGATGACCTATCTGGGTTATCGCTGGCACCCTGAGTACACCGTCTATGAGGAGTATCAGGACTTCAACCAGGAGCAGTACCGTGCCATCGTCCACCTCTACTCTCGGGAGTATGACTCCACTACCGTGCTGCACACTGCTCATGGTGTTGGAGTGACTATCGATATGGCGGTCCACGATGCTGCTTATGCTGCTCTGACACGTCTCCGTGGCGAGTATCAGGAGTTGGACACCTCCCCCTTCAGGCACATTGCTATCGCATCCGATGATGGTGCGGAGGGATACTACACTGCTGCCTACTCCACTGTCACCCGAGAGCCCTTCTACCATCAGAACCTGGTTCTGCATGCTGATGGGCTGGATAGAGCTAACCGAGCTCTTCGCCACGAGTTGTACACCACTCGTCAGCACCTCTACCGTGCTCTGACACTGTTGCACCCCTCTGTCCGATCTGGTGATTTATCGCGCTCTGCGATCTACCCTGCCCGGACCGTGATGCCCCAGGGCGTCGGCTGGCCAGATGTGGGAGGCTACTCTCCTGCATTGGGCCCTCTCCTGCCACCTGCGCGTCGGGTTCCGCACCAGAGTATCCGCGGACCCCAGGCTACTCGCGTGGAGGTCTTCCCTTCGCGTCACTGCCAGCTGTCGGGCTACACCTACCTCCGCAGTACCGCATGGGACTGACGTAGACTTGCTTATTAGTGTTAGATGCATTCGCCGCGAGCCTGCGTGCCGCCTATGATGTCTTAGTCTATGTACTGAACACTGTGTAGCGAACTCTATGCATGATCTCTTTTGTAAGATATGCCGACTACTATGTGGTATCTATCGTGCTGCTTTCGTTGTGCATGTTTCATCATGAATGATTCTTGTTTTTACAATTCCTCAATGCTGAACTACCCCTGTTAAATATTAGCAGGATGGTTAGACCAGGTGGTCGTGGTCGTGGTGGCAACGCCCCACCACCGCCTGAGTACATGGCTGGTATGATCCAACAGCTTGAGATGAATCGCCAGTTCATGGAGAATATGATGGCTCAGTTTCCTCGCCCCAATATGAACCAGCAGCCAACCCCAGTAACTCTGCAGGATTTCATGCGCCTGAACCCAACTGTGTACCGCAGCTCAACTCAGCCTCTGGATGCTGATGACTGGCTCCGTGACATCACCTATGAGATGGAGTCTGCTGATGTAGCCCCTGCCAGCTATGTCACCTTTGCTTCCTTCTTCCTGAAGGGACCCGCAGCTCAATGGTGGGACAGCCACAGGCGTACACTGCCAGCTGGAACAATCATCACCTGGCCAGACTTCCAAGCTGCCTTCCGTGCTCGCTTCATTCCTCAGGGAGTTATGGACCGGAAGAAGCGTGAGTTCCGCAACCTCACCCAAGGCAATAAAACTGTGGAAGCTTACCAGCGGGAGTTTCTTGACTTGTCCCGCTATGCTGAAGAAGACATCGCAACTGATGCACGCAGACAGGAGAAGTTCCGGGATGGCCTTCAAGCTGACATCAAACTCGCACTTCTAGTGCATGATTTTGCTGATTTCGCCACTCTGGTGAACAAAGCCATCAATGTCGAAACTGGTCTGCAGGAATACCAGAGCTCTCACAGGCGCAACCGTGACACGGGCTCATCTTCGGGCCCGTCCTCGCAGAAGCGCAAGATATGGATTCCCAATAGCTTGTACCAACCGGATGCACCTACCCCAAGGCAGACCTATGCTGCACCTCGTCTGCCTACTCCTCCGACTAGGCGGCCAAGACTCCCAGCTCCACCACCACAAGCTCCTGTTCCCACTCCCAATAATGGATTGTGCTTCAGGTGTGGACAACCAGGGCATCGTGCTAGGGAATGCAACCAGAACCCGAATCAACTAGCCCTTCCAGCAACTGGCCGTGGAAGCAACCAGCCCCGCAGCAACAATGCCAAGTCTTATGGTCGTGTTCATGCCAACCACGTTGATCTGAGCGAAGCTCAAGACCAGCCTGCTACTGTGATGGGTACCCTCCTCGTAAATTCAGTACCAGCATCCGTTTTATTTGATACAGGTGCATCGCATTCATTCATGTCAGAAGGTTTTGCATGCTTGCACGACATTAAATGTGAGAACATGGATGCTTCACTATTAGTACACACCCCTGCGGGCCAATGTCGAACCTCCATGATTTGCAACGACGTCCCTGTAGAAATCGAAGGACTGGAATTCCTTGTCTCTCCCATCGTACTGAAGTCCTGTAGCATTGATCTCATTCTGGGAATGAACTGGTTAAAAGCGCATACTGCTTCTATAGTTTGCGCCACTAAGGTCGTCCATTTGCTACACCCTTCTGATGAAATAATAGCTTATCAAGCTCATCTAGTTCAGAACGCCGAGGCACGACTTTATGCCTTGAACGCGTTGAACGCTGCACCACTCGAGGGCATTGAAAACGTTCCCGTCGTTCATGAATTCCAAGATGTATTCCCTGAAGAACTTCCAGGGATTCCCCCTGCTAGAGCTGTCGAATTCATCATCGACTTGAAACCCGGCACTACCCCTATAGCTAAGCGACCCTACAAGATGCCGCCGCATGAACTCCTTGAGCTTAAGGAGGAAATCGACAAATCTCTTGTCAAAGGTTTCATTCGCCCAAGTTGCTCTCCTTGGGGAGCACCTTCTCTCTTTGTTAGGAAGAAGGATGGAACAAACCGATTGGTCCAAGACTACCGTCCTATAAACCAAGCTACCATTCAGAATAAATACCCTCTTCCTCGGATCAATGATCTTTATGATCAACTGGCTGGTTCATCAGTGTTCTCCAAACTCGACTTGAGGTTGGGTTACCACCAGATCCGTGTTCGTGAAGAGGACATCCCAAAAACCGCCTTCGTGACTCGGTATGGGTCATATGAGTACACCGTCATGTCATTCGGCTTAACGAATGCTCCCGCCACCTTCTCTCGTCTGATGAATTATATATTCATGGATTACCTCGACAAGTTCGTCGTGGTTTATTTGGACGATATCCTTGTATTTTCCAAGAACGAGGAAGAACATGCTGGACATCTGCGTCTTGTGCTAGAGAAGCTTCGAGAACATCAGCTGTATGCTAAGTATTCCAAGTGTGAATTCTGGCTTCCCGAAGTAACCTATCTTGGGCATGTCATCTCCAAGGATGGTATTGCCGTCAACCCTGAACGAGTTCAAGCTATTCTCGATTGGACTCCTCCGAAGAATGTGAAGCAAGTCCGAAGTTTTCTCGGCCTCGCCAGCTATTGCCGTCGATTCGTCGAGAACTTCTCCAAGATTGCCAGGCCTCTGACTAATTTGTTGCATAAGGGTGTCAAGTTCGACTGGACAGACAAGTGTCAGGAAAGTTTCCAGGCGCTCAAAGACAAGTTGACTTCTGCCCCCGTACTTGCTCCACCTGATACTAAGAAGGACTTCGTCATTTACTGCGACGCTTCCCGTCAAGGATTAGGCTGTGTCCTAATGCAAGAGCGCAGAGTGATTGCTTATGCCTCTCGTCAATTGCGCCCTCACGAAGAAAACTACCCGGTTCACGACCTCGAGCTTGCTGCTGTCATTCATGCACTGAAGCAGTGGCGACATTACCTTCTCGGTAATCGTTGCGAGATCTTCACCGACCATCAAAGTCTGAAGTATCTGTTTACTCAGCCAGATTTGAACCTACGCCAGCAAAGATGGATGGAGACTGTTGCAGACTTTGACGTGGATATATCATATACCCCCGGCAAGGCTAATGTAATGGCTGATGCCCTGAGCCGCAAGTCTTACTGCAACCACCTCCAGGTCCACAAAGTTCAGCCCTCGCTTGTCGAAGAATTTAGAGGGCTGAACCTCCATATTGTTCCTCCGGGATCACTCGCTCCCCCTCCCGAAGGTTTCCCCAAACAGAACCTCCATGTTGTTTCCAAGGGTTCTCTCAATACCCTGGTTGCGAAACCAGATCTTGTGGACACCATCAAATGGATACAGAAATGTGACGATGAAGTCCTCAAGATTAAGCGCGACCTCAAAAGGGGAAAGCCCTCATTCTTCACGATCGCCGACGATGGCGCCTTGTATTTCAAAGGCCGCTTAGTGGTACCATGTTCGAAGAAAAACCTGGATAAGACTAAAAGGGTTATGCAAGAAGCCCATGATACGCCTCTGTCCATCCATCCTGGTAGTACAAAGATGTATCAGGATATTCGTCAAAGATTCTGGTGGTCTAATATGAAGCAGGACATTGCTCGTTATGTTGCTGAGTGTGACATTTGTCGCCGAATCGAAGCAGAGCATCAAAGGCCTGCTGGGACTCTGCAACCTATCTCTATTCCTGAATGGAAATGGGACCATGTTGAAATGGACTTCGTCACTGGATTTCCCAAATCGCAGAAAGGTAATGATGCTATTCTTGTCGTCATTGACCGGCTTTCCAAAGTTGCCCATTTTCTGGCGGTCAAAGAGACAATCACTGCTAGTCAGCTTGCTACTCTCTACATGGCCAGAATTGTTTCACTTCACGGTATTCCACTGGTTATCAGTTCAGACCGTGGCAGTTTATTCACTTCAAGGTTTTGGGCGAGTTTCCAAGAAGCTATGGGGACTCATCTGTCGTTCAGTACTGCGTTCCATCCTCAATCGCAAGGGCAAGTTGAACGTGTCAACCAAGTTCTCGAAGACATGCTTCGAGCTTGTGTAATCTCATTCGGCAAGAAATGGGAGGAATCTCTTCCATATGCCGAGTTCTCTTATAATAATAGCTATCAAGCTAGTCTAAAGATGTCCCCCTTCGAAGTGCTATATGGACGAAAGTGTCGAACCCCTCTGAACTGGTCAGAAACTGGGGAGCGTCCACTCTTTGGTCCGGATATTATCCAACAGGCCGAAGAACAAGTTCGCATTATTCGCGAGAATCTCAAGACTGCTCAGTCACGTCAGAAAAGTCAGTATGACCGTCATCACCAAGACATGGTCTATCAACCTGGCGAAAAGGCTTATCTTCGAGTTACACCAATGAAGGGTGCTCACCACTTCGGGATCAAGGGCAAGCTAGCTCCTCGCTATATCGGTCCCTTCACTATTCTCGAAAGGCGTGGAAAGGTGGCATATCAACTGGAGCTTCCGCCGAACCTTTCTCAGGTTCACGATGTGTTCCATGTGTCACAACTCCGCCGTTGCTTCAAGGATCCAATCCGAGCGGTGGATCATGAAGTGCTCGAATTGCAGCAGGACCTCTCCTATAAAGAGCATCCGGTCCGCATTCTCGACCAAGCTGAACGCCGCACACGTCAGAAGGCGATCAAGTTCCTCAAAGTCCAGTGGTCGAATCACTCTGAAGACGAAGCCACTTGGGAACGCGAGGATCGCCTGCGTGAAGAATACCCCGCGTTGTTTCCTTCTACCTCCTAAATCTCGGGACGAGATTTCTTGTAGTGGAGGAGAATTGTGACGCCCGGATAATTAAGCTACAGTGATTCCCCGCTAATGATGCCACGTCACCACGGTTACTGTGATAAACTCTCGATAGATCAGAACCGAAACAAATTCAAAATTTAAATAAAAGAAAACAATAAAAGTTCTCAAAAAAATTAAAACAAAAATGTTCGGTGGTTGCCAAATATTACAAAGATAATTATGGTGAAAGGTTCACAATTTTATAAAATGCCTAAGTGTTTGTAAATAAATAAAAACAGAAAAGAAAATAAATAAAAAGAAAACAGAAAACAATACAAAAAAAAGGAGAGAGAGAAAAGCCCCCCCCTCCCTGGGCCGTGGCCCAACTGAGCCAAGCCCACCTGGCCCAGCCGGCCAGCCCCTGGCCCGGCCCACCCCCTCACTCCCATAACCCCCCCCCCCCCCGGTCGGCGAAACCCTAGCCGACCCCCATTCCCCCCCGATCCCCTTCTCCTCCCTTCCCCGCCGATCTGGATCGGGATCCGCCCGATCCCGTCGCCCCCGACGCCGGCGCCCCACCCCACCGGCGCTCGTCCTCCTCCCCTCCTCCCCGACCGGCCGCGCAGGACGCCCGAACCCCCCCCCCTCGTCGCCTCGGGACCGTCCCCGACTCCCACCTCGCCGGATCCGCATCGCCGGACGGCCGCCGCCTCGACCTCCTCCCCGCCGGACGCCCCCGACCGCCCCGAGCCTGTTTCCGAGACCCCACGCGTCCCCCCCCCGTGAGCTCTTCCCTCCCCTGCTTCGCTCTGTAGCCGTTGGGGTCGACCCCCGCGCTCGGTCGCCATGGCCGGAGCTCGCTCCGGCGCCGCGCTCGTCGCGCTCCGGCTCGCGCCGGCTCACCGCGCCCCACGTACCCCCCTCCCCTCGCGCCTTCTCCGCTCGGTCAAGGCCCCCCCTCCTCTTCCCCCTCGTTCCCCTCCGTACCCGAGCGCCCCCGTCGCGGATCTCGTCGCCGGCGCCCTTCCGGTGACCAAATGGTCACGGGGCCGAGCCCCTGGTGCTCAGCGCGTCGCGCAGCCCCCCTGGCCTTCCCGTTAGCCCCGTAGCGCGATCCCGACGCGGTCCCGAATCCCACCGCCGCCTCCGCCGCTCGCCGGCGTCGTTTCCGGCCAAGTCCGGCCGTGCCTCTGCCACCGTTGGACGCGGCATCCCCTCCACGTTCGAACGCACCCGCCCGCGGCCATTTTTGCCGCCGGACGGCGAATCCCGGCGAGGTCCGGCGCCCCTCCGCCGCGGGAACGCTCCCCGGAGCTCCCCAACGCCGGCCGCCGACGTGGCCGACCTAGGGCCACCCCTGGGTCACTAACCCGTGGGCCCTAGGGGACCGGCCGGCCTGTTGACCCGGTCAGCCTTGCTGACTGGACCGGCCATGCCACTGACCGCAGGCCCCCCCCCCCAGAACGTTAAAAATAAAAATAAATGATAATTAAAATATTAATTAATTAATTAAGTAAATACTTAATTTAATTAATCCTGATTAATTAACCTAATGGCTAATTAACCTAATTAACTATTGATAATTAACTAACAGAGTATGACGAACGGGACCCACCTGTCAGGTTGACCAAGTCAACCCTGTTGACTGCTGACGTCAGCATGACATCATGCTGACGTCATAAATTCATTTTTCGAATTAAATAATTAATTAATTAAATTCCAGAAATTAATAAAATCTTTAGAAAATCATATCTTTTAATCCGTAACTCGGATTAAAATATTTTCAACATGAAAGTTGCTCAGAACGACGAGACGAATCCGGTTTCGCAGTCCGTTCGTCCGCCACGCATCCCTAACCTATCAAACTCGCAACTTTTCCCCTCCGGTTCACCGGTCCGAAAACGCGAAACACCGGGGATACTTTCCCGGATGTTATCCCCCTTCACCGGTATCACCTACTACCGCGTTAGGGCACCTCTAACGCCGTAACTTGTCATGTCATGCATCACTATGCATATGCTTGCATTATATTTATTGTTTCTTCCCCCTCTTCTCTCTCTAGACACCGAGACCGACGCCGCTGCTACCCCGTACGACTACGGTGTTGACGACCCCTCTCTCTTGCCAGAGCAACCAGGCAAGCCCCCCCTTTGATCACCAGATATCGCCTACTCTTCTCTATACTGCTTGCATTAGAGTAGTGTAGCATGTTACTGCTTCCCGTTAATCCTATACTGATGCATAGCCTGTCCTTGCTACTACTGTTGTTACCTTTACCTGCAATCCTAATGCTTAGTATAGGATGCTAGTATTTTCATCAGTGGCCCTACCTCCTTGTCCGTCTGCCATGCTATACTATCGGGCCGTGATCACTCGGGAGTTGATCACGGGTACATACTATATGCTTTATACATGATACATGTGGTGACTAAAGACGGGTCGGCTTGTGGAGCACCCGCGAGTGATTCACGGATTGGGGGCTGAAAGGACCTTTGTCCCAACGGCCCTCTGTGTGGATCTTTGAGGCGGAGCGACAGGGCAGGTTCCGACCACCTAGGAGAGAGGTGGGCCTGGCCCTGGTCGGCGTTCGCGGATACTTAACACGCTTAACGAGATCTGGGTATTTGATCTGAGTCTGGCCATTTGGTCTATACGCACTAACCATCTACGCGGGAGTAGTTATGGGTATCCCGGCGTCGTGGTATCAGCCGAAGCCTTCTTGACGTCAGCGACGGAGCGGCGCGCGCTGGATTGGACTGGAACGCCACTAGGCTAGGTCTGCTTCCGGCCGCCCACGCAACGTGCAGGTGCGCTAAGGGCGATGGGCCCAGACCCCTGGGCGCTTAGGTTTAGACCGGCGTGCTGACCTCTCTGTTGGTCTAGGTGGGGCTGCGACGTGTTGATCTTCCGAGGCCGGGCATGACCCAGGAAAGTGTGTCCGGCCAAATGGGATCGAGCGTGTTGGGGTATGTGGTGCACCCCTGCAGGGAAGTTAATCTATTCGAATAGCCGTGATCTTCGGTAACAGGACGACTTGGAGTTGTACCTTGACCTTATGACAACTAGAACCGGATACTTAATAAAACACACCCTTCCAAGTGCCAGATACAACCGGTGGTCGCTCTCTCACAGGGCGACGAGGGGAGGATCATCGGTTAGGATTATGCTATACGATGCTGCTTGGAGGACTTCAGTCTACTCTCTTCTACATGCTGCAAGACGGAGGCTGCCAGAAGCGTAGTCTTCGAAAGGACTAGCTATCCCCCTCTTAATCCGGCTTTCTGCAGTCCAGCCCACATATAATAGCCTTATTCCAGTTGATACCAATGCATACATATGTAGTGTAGCTCCTTGCTTGCGAGTACTTTGGATGAGTACTCACGGTTGCTTTCTCCCCTTTTTTTTCCCCTTTCCTTTCTTCCTGGTTGTCGCAACCAGATGTTGGAGCCCAGGAGCCAGACGCCACCGTCGACGACGACCCCTACACCGGAGGTGCCTACTACTACGTGATGCCCGCTGACGACGACCAGGAGTAGTTAGGAGGATCCCAGGCAGGAGGCCTGCGCCTCTTTCGATCCGTATCCCAGTTTGTGCTAGCCTTCTTAAGGCAAACTTGTTTAACTTATGTCTGTACTCAGATATTGTTGCTTCCGCTGACTCGTCTATGATCGAGCTCTTGTATTCGAGCCCTCGAGGCCCCTGGCTTGTAATATGTTGCTTGTATGACTTATTTTATTTGTAGAGTTGTGTTGTGATATCTCCCGTGAGTCCCTGATCTTGATCGTACACGTTTGCGTGTATGATTAGTGTACGATTGGATTGGGGGCGCCACAGGATGCTCCAGCTTGCAACTACAAAATCATGGACAATGAGTACTCAATGGGATACTATCTCACCGATGGCATCTATCCCGAATGGGAAACTTTTGTGAAGTCCATCAAGGAGAAAAATGGGGTGCCCTTAACAAGAAAAGAGGCTCATTTCACCAAGGCACAAGAGGCAGCCCGCAAGAATATTGAGAGAGCTTTCGGTGTTTTGCAAGCAAGGTTTGCCATAGTTCGTGGTCCAGCTCGGTTTTGGGACAAAAAAACCTCGATGAACATCATGAAATGTTGTGTGATTCTACACAACATGATCCTAGAGGATGAAAGAGGTTTAAACCTCCCTTGTTTCTATGACAATGTTGGTACCCGTGTGCAACCGGAAAGAAATCCTTCTCGCATACACGCTTTTCTTCAAGCACATCGTGAGATTGAGGATGCAACCACTCATGGTCGGCTCCGGGATGATCTAATAGAGCACCACTGGCAGTTGGATGGCGGCGCATTGGCCCATGATGTATCTTTGTTTTACTTTTCTATGTCCTATTTGATTCAAACAATTAGTGTAATTTGCTCAAACATTGTTGTAATAACTTGAATGATTATTGTTTTATTCGGTGTTGTAATAATAACTAGAATGATTATTGTTTTATGTCAAATGTGATGGAATTTGTGATATGTCATATGATGAAATGTGATGAAATGTGTGATATATGAAATGACAGTTTTAAAGTTTGGGGTTGGGGCAAAGACTAGAACCCTCAAATCCAACCCTTAAAGCAGTTTAAGGGTTGGGTTTGAGGGTTCTAGTCTTTGCCCCTATTTTTCAACCCTTAAAATTGTCAAAAAGTGGCACTTCTCAACCCTTAAAACTGCTACAAGGGTTTGAGGGTTTAGGGGTTCTACTAGTAATGCTCTAACCGTTAGGCATGTCAGGAAAGGCTAAGGCCCAATTCTTTTGGCCACATTTGTTTTATAATTCTATCTAGTTAGAGTCTAATTAGATAGGATTGTAAAACAAATTGGACTGAAAGATTCTGAAAGAAGCTGGGCAGGGGTCGGATTCTGGGAGAATCCCCAGATTCTGGCTAAAGAACTGGGCCTAAATGGCATGCCATCTTTCATTGTAACGTTGAACCATCGCCGCTCCCTCAGCCGACGTGGCACCTCCCACGCACGTCCTTCGAATAGTCGTGTTACTGTCGGACAAATTAACGGCAAACGATATGTGGAGCTTAAATGGGCAGTAGATATCGGGGGCCATTTTGCACACACTATTTTTTATATATATTTGCAAACCGTAAGTAAAAATGTTTTGTTCAAAATATTATACATATAGACGATGATTAGTAAATATAAACCTGTGTATTCTATAAAAATATATTTAGTATAACGTAACTAATAAAAACATTTAAGATATATTTTTAGATATATGTATAATATGTAAGTAATAAAATTATGTTCAAATATTTGTGTGTTAAAAATATTTTATATATATGATCAGTTGTAAATAAAAACATCTAATATATAAACCTGTGCATTATATACAAAATATTTAGTTAATATGGACAACGATTTTTTTATTAAATAAATATGTTTAGTGAATCAATACAAAATTATACACTAACGGATTATATTACAATTATACAAAATGATCAATACAAACACTTACTAAATATTCATGAATATCCACCTATGTATTATTTTTATTCATGACTTATATTCGAAAAATTATATAACTTAAGTATCAGACATGATTGAATATTCTCAAAATTTAAAATTTTAAATTATGAATATTTTTAATAATACAATTATTTCATAAAATATTACTTTAAATATACATATTTAAATAATAAATAATTTTATTAAAGTAGGTTATTTGGTTTGTATGTACAATATTTATAACACATGAATATCTAAAGGTCGTTTTATTACTAAAATTATAATTTGATACATTTTTTGAGAGAGAAATATAATTTAATACGTAGTATCCACAAATTTCTTTGGATATGTTAAAGGTTGCACTGTCATACTAAATGGCGTCTTCACTAGATCTTTAGATATGACACTCTTTCTTCGGCATGGCTGGTTCTCACAATGATATCAACGTGCTTCAACGTTCTCTAGTGTTCGCAAGGCTTGCAGAAAGGCCACTACCCAGAGGTCGACTTTGAGATCAATGTCCACCATTACAACAAGGGACACTACCTAGCTGACAATATTCATCCTCAGTGGTCAACTCTTGCAAAGACAATATCCAATCCGAAAAGAAAGAAGAAACAAAGATTTGCCCAAGCACAAGAGAGTCCTAGAAAGGACTTTGAGCTTGCATTTTGTGTGCTTCAATCTCGACGAGGCATCGTTCGCCACCCTGCACTGACATGGAGCACCGAGAAGCTTTGGAAGGTGATGACTAATTATGTGATCATGCATGACATGATCGTGGAGGAGCCACTATGAGCGTGATAACAACACCTTCAACCAAGAGTTTGAATATCAGGGTGAAAAATGTTGTGCCTGAGCACCAAGAACCAATAACTTTTGAACATTTCGCCCAATTTTCTCATGAAATGCGTGATTGGAATACTCCAAAATGACTTGTTGAGCACATGTGAACTCACATTGGCTACCAACAGATGTATCGGTTCATTTTCTTTTCATGTACCCATAACAGTTTCGATTTGGTTGTAGATTTTGTGTTCCTTATTCGGTTGCAATGTTTAATTTATTTTGTTGTAAAATTTTTTGCAATGTTTAGTTCAAAAAATTGTCTACATTTAACCTCCGGCCAGCCGGGGCGTCAGCCAGTTGGACACATTGCCAACACATCCGAAAAACATAGGTAAAAAGGGAAAAACAATCCAACAACACACGGGTAAAAAGAGAAAAACGGCCGAACGTCATTCCTTTACCTAACCCAAATTGACAAAACCTGATGAGATGGTGCGCTGGAGGGCCAATTTTGGTGTTTTGACCTTTTGCTAAAGTTTAGCTGGATGTGACCTTTATTCGAAAGTATTTTGGGATCTGATCCTTTTGCTACCATCAAAGACTCTGACGGTATGGTATAATAGCCTACCGTCAAGGACCCTGAAGGTAGACAACTTATTCGTGTCAGCGTAATGCTGGCTTACCACCAAACGGGCTGGCGGTAGCATGTATATCCCTACCGCCAAACGGGCTGGCTGTATCCGTTATTTAGAAATTTTTTGCGGTAAGGCGTGTGTTTCTACCGTCAATGGCTTTGGCGATAGGCTGTTATGCCCTACAGCCATCGACTCTGATGATAGAGAAAAGGTCAGATTTCGGAATACTTTCGGACGGGGTCAGATTTGGCTAAAATTTAGCAAAAGGGTCACACCAAAATCAGACACGGTGGAGTTGGCCTTACAAGTGAAAATGAAAATGAACGTGACAGTAAGTGGATCTCAGTCCGACACACCAAGGAGCTCCCGACACGTAGTGGATGGTGCTAGCTTCGGTCCGGGCTCTCTCCCCTGTACATTAGCCAGCCGCGAGGGCCAAGCAAGGCCAGAGAGAGGTAACCACCACCGAACCCTAGATCTCGTCCAGATCGGCCCATGGCGCTGCGCAGCCTGGCCACAAGGATGCGGTCCCCGCGTCCCGCCGCCGCTCTCCGGCACGCAGCCCCTCCCCTCCAGGCTCTTCATCTCCTTTGAGGTTTGCCCCCACCCCACCGCTCCCTGGTATTCCACCTCTCTAGCGAACCAAACATCCGGTATCCACTTAAAAACTGGCTATCGCCGTCCTCTGGGGGCTATCCCATGAACCAAACACACCCCTAGGTGCGTTAGGTATGCATGAAGGGGCAGGATAAACTGACTGATATATTTCAATATATCCCCTTGGAACATTTGCATCTTGCCCCCTGGAAACAACATGTTTTCGCAAGATTACTCTACATTGATGGATTAGCAACCATACGTCCAGGCCGGGCCAGCATATGTTCTAGGGTTTCGTACGCACCAGCATGGAGCCAAGTATATATGGCCAACATATACACAATGAAATAAGACGAGCGTGATAGGGAAGTAGTGATGCCCAGCCTTATAGAAATTTATTCTTAGTGAGAAGAGCTGGAGTGGAGAGTACATACAGCCAATGAACATGAGAACAACCATTAAAAAGCATGTCCCGCGTAAAAACGAAAACCATTTGCATATGCGTGAGATAAACCAAGAAAAGTAGCTTTCCTGACTCTGAAAAGGTAACCAACAAAATGCAAATTCAAACACTGAAGACAACATGTGCGTGGATGGATTTTCATATGCAGCAGCATGGAGTAAAGTATATTATGATGGGTGTTGCAAAATCTGCTTTCACCAACCTGTTGACAGTTCTAGGTGCTTGACTAAAAAAAAATATATACACTTTTGGCGCAAGCAAGAAGCACTGTTTAATTTCTCCGAAGTTCCAAAACACTAGAACAAAAAACACCATCCCCTAGTGCTACATATGCGAAGTTCTGAAGAAGAGTGTTTCACTTAGCACTTCTTTGGAACTGAATGGCCATTCTAAAGGAAACTGTACACTATTGTATGGGATATTCGAAGAAACGAAGGCAAACTGTTAATCAATGTTCGGCCATCACTGTACTGTCAAACTGACGATGTGTTGATGGTACTATCCAGGGTAGAATTCTTGGCTGATCTTATCCTTCTCTTTTATTCAGCATCAAAATCTCAAAACCACAGTCGGTTGCGCTCTGGAACAAAGTGACAGAGGTGAGAGGTTAGAAACAGTAATCAAAATAATCATTCATATGCCCAAGAGGTGGTGGACAGAGGATAGCCAGTGATACATCATCATATAACACTATATTCCTCCAAACATTTTAACTTTGTATCAGTATGGAGTATATAAGCTATTCAACATTCCATTTACCTCTATATGGCTAACTAGATACCTTTTTTTTTGATGGTGCTACGGCGGGCTTACGCCGGCCTGAACCATTTTCATTATAAATAAGAGTAAGATACAACACGTCGGGTACAACAGAAGCATCCAACACACACAAGAAGACACAAGGAACCACAGAAGGAGAATCAGAAAAGAGCTAGGACAAACAGCCAACACCAAGAACTTAGCACCCAACACCACTAGCTGGACCGAGAAGAGCGGAAGCAAGCTTTGTCGAATTAGTCGAAAGGAGATCCATCACCGAGAGGATGTAGAGAAGAAGTCGCCAGCTGCCCTGCGAGCACTCAGCACCTTGAAGAGCTAGGAAGTCGCAACCACCGTCAAAGGGCATCCCATTGCCTAGCCACGTCGCAGCAGAGAGAGCCACAGACCGTGCCGAAGGGCAATGTTCAACCGAGACAGCCCTGCACCTCCTCTAGGCCACACCATGGCCACCATCACAAATAGAGAGAGCCAGGGCACTGTGCAAGGCAACAAAACCTCAAACACCATCGAAGGGCACTGAACACCGAGACCTCATCGCCATCACGAGCCCCCAAGAGATAGGTCAACAACCATCAGCACCAAGATGACCAAGGGATTGGTCGCCGCCACAGATCACTTCCACCACCACCACCCTACACACCAACAACCCAACAACCACTACAACCCAGACATCAAGCTACCAACCGCGGATCCGTGGCTCCCAAAAACAACGCCCCCAAGGAGGAGAAACGACGTCAAGACACCGTCGTTGTTCGATCCATAGATGGATCTAAGGCTTTCACCCGGGGCACACGATTGAGCAGGCAACGATAGCTTCCCGATGACGCCTTCATGAGGGAGAGCGGCGTCCGTAGACGTCGCCGTCATCGTTGCCGACAAGGTCGACACAAGGCTTTCACCCGAAGCATCCCGTCCCAGTCATCTCCGTCGAAGCTAGCAGCTGAGCCCAGCAGCCCGAGACCTCCCTGCCCTCGTACCAGTCCACGGCGAGCGTCCCCACTAGGACTAGCACGAGGCTCCGATGACACCGAAGCTCACCTCGAGCACCTGCACAGCCGGAGTCAAGTTGGTGCCGACTACCACCCGCATACAGGCTCTTGCCGCCGGCCACACCCCACCACCGCCGTAGTCAGACCCCGTCAGCAGCATCCACCGCCGACCCCCTCGTCGTGGCCACGGCACCGCCGGCTGGCCAAGTAACCAGCTGGAAAGCCAGATCCGGGTGCCATGGAGCACCCCAGACCTTCATGGCTGCACACCAGCACATCCAAGCAGCCCGTGCAGCCACACATCGATGATCACCACCTCCACCTGTGCCCTTCGCCACCTGCAAGCTCGACGCCGCGCCAGGCCAGCTCGCTGGACGCCTTGGATCCAGATCCAGCCACCAGGTCTTCCAGCCGCCGCGTCGCTGCTGCAGCGTCACCCGCCACCGCCCCGACTCCACCACCACCCGGCAGCATGCGCCGAGCGAGACCGCCGCCAACCACCGGCAGATGCGTCGCCAACCACTGCCAGATGCGTTGTCGGCCCTGCACCACACGTGGCCGCGCCTTGCCACCAGGACGGAGGGAGAGACGCCCCGCTGCCGCCATCCCTGGGACCTGCGCGAGCTTTGCCGGCGGGAACCTCTGGCGGCGGCGAGACGGGAAGGGGCGGGGGGGAGGGCCTGTGGCGGCGGGGGGGGGGGGGGGGGCTAACTAGATACCTTTGACTACCACTAAACTTCGAACTAGTACGTCACAATATTATGCAATCACATTATAACTCCCATGTATTTTCCCATTGAGCATTTGAAATATCGCATGCTGCCGACATAGCAAACTGATAAACTCAACATATCGGATGAACGATGTGGGTTCTTTTAACCTAATTTGCAAGCTATGTACCCAAGAGAACATGTGTAGTTCTATCTTCCAACAACAGAACAAACATTTAGAGTACAATCCTCACCTGGTGTGCCAACTCTAAACAGCACGATGTCAATGATATTAGTGTGCGTCTACTCCCTCTCTGTAATTGCAAATGCCAGGCATATCCATACAAGTCTCCAAATTAACACTTTGACCACCGATTCCTATGAAAAATATTTTGCTCTGACTTGAATATTAAATATACATCGTGCAAGTATCTTTCATAATGAAG
This sequence comes from Triticum aestivum, assembly GCF_018294505.1. Classification (NCBI taxonomy): domain Eukaryota; kingdom Viridiplantae; phylum Streptophyta; class Magnoliopsida; order Poales; family Poaceae; genus Triticum; species Triticum aestivum. Next base: position 7,481,084 of record NC_057812.1, on the reverse strand, counting down.
TAATCCTGGTACTATGTTGTCTCCGCTGAACATTTCCATATTGATAATGAGAAAATGTTTGGCTAGCCCAAGTCCTAAACGACCTACATTTACGATTACAGGGGTCTATCCTCAAGGTTGAAGCTCAACAAGGATTAGACAAAGCAAGCCAAGCGATGCCATGTTTATACCGGGTCTTAAATTAAATGACTCAACCAAAAGTACAATGGCAGTAGCTTGTCAGAGTAATTAGTTGCTTTGCATAGACTGCCAAGCTGCAACTTTTATTCTCACGTTCAACTTCTATTATTTTCCCTGCGATGCATTCTGATTACCTTATCCATCATTGATTCAGTTACTTAATTTCTTCGGCTCAGGGTCTAGATATCTTGCTTTGTTAGCATGGAGCTGTTGGTCCTCCCAGGCATTGGACAAGTAAGGAATTACCAGTTTACTCCATGTCCTGGTGCTCTCTTGTTTCTGTGTACATTATCTCTTACTATTACGGCATACAAGCAACATGCAAAAAAATATATATCTATATGATGTCTCCCATTGTCAAGTATACTAGTCAAGTATACTAGACAACATACATCTCATCAAAATATCGAACAAATACCAAATTCACATGACTACTAATAGCAAGACTTCTCCCATGTCCTCAAGAACAAACATAACTATTCACAAAGCATATTTATGTTCATAATCAGAGGGGTAATAATATGCATAAAGGATCTGAACATATGATCTTCCACCAAATAAACCAACTAGCATCAACTACAAGGAGTAATCAACACTACTAGCAACCTACTAGTACCAATCCCGGACTTGGAGACAAGAATTGGATACAAGAGATGAACTAGGGTTTTGAGATGAGATGGTGCTGGTGAAGATGTGGATGGAGATATCCCTCTCCCGATGAGAGGAGCGTTGGTGATGACGATGGCGATGATTTCCCCCTCCCGGAGGGAAGTTTCCCCGGCAGAACAGCTCTGCCGGAGCCCTAGATTGGTTCCGCCAAGGTTCCGTCTCGTGGCGGCGGAGTCTCGTCCCGAAAGGTTGCTTATCAATTTTTCCTCGACGAAAGACCTCATATAGCAGAAGATGGGCATCGGAGGGCCAACAGGGGGCCCACGAGGTAGGGGGGCGCGCCCAGGGGGTAGGGCGCGCCCCCCCACCCTCGTGGCCAGGTGGGGCCCCCTCTGGTGAACTTCTTCCGCTCAATATTTTTTATATATTCTGAAAATCACTTCCGTGGAGTTTCAGGACTTTTGGAGTTGCGCAGAATAGGTCTCTAATATTTGCTCCTTTTCTAGCCCAGAATTCCAGCTGCCGGCATTCTCCCTCCTTATGTAAACCTTGTAAAGTAAGAGAGAATAGCCATAAGTATTGTGACATAATGTGAAATAACAGCCCATAATGCAATAAATATCGATATAAAAGCATGATGCAAAATGGACGTATCACTGGGCATCCCGATGACCAGCCATTTTCTCGTGAGTGAGGAATGGAGTTCACTCCTCTTGAGAATAACCCGCCTAACATGGAAGATAAGGGCAGCCCTAGTTGATACATGAGCTATTCGAGCATACAAAACAGAATGTTTATTTGAAGGTTTAGAGTTTGGCACATACAAATTTACTTGGAACGGCAGGTAGATACCGCATATAGGAAGGTATGGTGGACTCATATGGAATAACTTTGGGATTTAAGGGAGTGGATGCACAAGCAGTATTCCCGCTTAGTACAAGTGAAGGCTAGCAAAAGACTGGGAAGCGATCAACTAGAGAGCGACAACAGCCATGAACATGCATTAAAATTAATAAACATTGGGTGCAAGCATGAGTAGGATATAATCCACCATGAACATAAATATCATGAAGGCTATGTTGATTTTGTTTCAACTACATGTGCGAACATGTGCCAAGTCAAGTCACTTAAATCATTCAAAGGAGGATACCACCCCACTATACCACATCATAACCATTTCGATAGCATGTTGGCATGCAAGGTAAACCATTATAACTCATAACTAATCAAGCATGGCATAAGCAACTATGATCTCTAATTGTTATTGCAAACATGTTTATTCATAATAAGCTGAATCAAGAACGATGAACTCATCATATTTACAAAAACAAGAGAGGTCGAGTTCATACCAGCTTTTCTCATCTTAGTCAGTCCATCATATATCATCATAATTGCCTTTCACTTGCACGACCGAACGATGTGAATAATAATAAGAGTGCACGTGCATTGGACTAAGCTGGAATCTGCGAGCATTCAATAAACAGGAGAAGACAAGGCAATATGGGCTCTTGGTTAAATCAACAATAATGCATATAAGAGCCACTTCAACAATTTAATCATGGTCTTCTCCTATCGACCCCAAAAGAAAAGAAAATAAATAAAAACTATTTACACGGGAAAGCTCCCAACAAGCAAAAGAAGAACGGGAAATATTTTTGGGTTTTCTTTTTACTTATTACTACTACAGCAGAAAAATAAACTACTACTAATTTTTCTTTGGTTTTTCTTAAGGTTTAACAAACACACAAGAAGAAAGCAGGAAAAAGAAAATAAACTAGCATGGATATTACAGAGAAAGAGTATGAGCACCGACATCTAGCAATGAGTGTGTGTAAACATAAATGTAATGTCGGTGGGAAATACGTACTCCCCCAAGCTTAGGCTTTTGGTCTAAGTTGGTTTATTGCCAGGGATAGCCTGGCTGATACCCGTAGGTGTAGCTGGGGTTGTACTGTGATGCAGTGGCTATCGCCTCCTGAGCTGCAGCGTGGCATCGGGCTGCCTCCGCTCTCCTCTCGTACTCATCTGCCTCCTCTCTGGTAATAGTATATCTTCCTTTTGTCTGAGAATCAAAGAAGGCAGGAGCAAGGAGAGTAATACGGACAACATGCCGTTTGTTAAAGATTAGTCGATACTGGAGAGGTGATTCATGTTGGAAATATGCCCTAGAGGCAATAATAAATTGGTTATTATTATATTTCCTTGTTCATGATAATCGTTTATTATCCATGCTAGAATTGTATTGATAGGAAACTCAGATACATGTGTGGATACATAGACAACACCATGTCCCTAGTAAGCCTCTAGTTGACTAGCTCGTTGATCAATAGATGGTTACGGTTTCCTGACCATGGACATTGGATGTCGTTGATAATGGGATCACATCATTAGGAGAATGATGTGATGGACAAGACCCAATCCTAAGCCTAGCACAAGATCATGTAGTTCGTATGCTAAAGCTTTTCTAATGTCAAGTATCATTTCCTTAGACCATGAGATTGTGCAACTCCCGGATACCGTAGGAGTGCTTTGGGTGTGCCAAACGTCACAACGTAACTGGGTGGCTATAAAGGTACACTACAGGTATCTCCGAAAGTGTCTGTTGGGTTGGCACGAATCGAGACTGGGATTTGTCACTCCGTGTAAACGGAGAGGTATCTCTGGGCCCACTCGGTAGGACATCATCATAATGTGCACAATGTGATCAAGGAGTTGATCACGGGATGATGTGTTACGAAACGAGTAAAGAGACTTGCCGGTAACGAGATTGAACAAGGTATCGGGATACCGACGATCGAATCTCGGGCAAGTATCGTACCGCTAGACAAAGGGAATTGTATACGGGATTGATTAAGTCCTTGACATCGTGGTTCATCCGATGAGATCATCGTGGAACATGTGGGAGCCAACATGGGTATCCAGATCCCGCTGTTGGTTATTGACCGGAGAGTCATCTCGGTCATGTCTGCATGTCTCCCGAACCCGTAGGGTCTACACACTTAAGGTTCGGTGACGCTAGGGTTATAGAGATATAAGTATGCGGTAACCCGAAAGTTGTTCGGAGTCCCGGATGAGATCCCGGACGTCACGAGGAGTTCCGGAATGGTCCGGAGGTAAAGAATTATATATAGGAAGTGCTATTTCGGCCATCGGGACAAGTTTCGGGGTCACCGGTATTGTACCGGGACCACCGGAAGGGTCCCGGGGGTCCACCGGGTGGGGCCACCTGCCCCGGGGGCCACATGGGCTGTAGGGGGTGCGCCTTGGCCTGTATGGGCCAAGGGCACCAGCCCCAAGAGGCCCATGCGCCAAGAGAAGAGGGAAAGGAAGAGTCCTAAAGGGGGAAGGCACCTCCGAGGTGCCTTGGGGAGGAGGGACTCCTCCCTTGGCCGCACCCTTCCTTGGAGGAAGGGCCAAGGCTGCGCCCCCCCTCTCCCTTGGCCCTATATATAGTGGGGGAAGGGAGGGCAGCCAATACCTAAGCCCTGGCGCCTCCCTCTCCCTCCCATGACACATCTCCCTCCTCCCGCAGCGCTTGGCGAAGCCCTGTTGGAATCCCGCTACTTCCACCACCACGCCGTCGTGCTGCTGGATCTCCATCAACCTCTCCTTCCCCCTTGCTGGATCAAGAAGGAGGAGACGTCGCTGCTCCGTACGTGTGTTGAACGCGGAGGTGCCGTCCGTTCGGCGCTAGGATCATCGGTGATTTGGATCACGACGAGTACGACTCCATCAACCCCGTTCTCTTGAACGCTTCCGCGCGCGATCTACAAGGGTATGTAGATCCACTCCTCCCTCGTTGCTAGATGACTCCATAGATTGATCTTGGTGACACGTAGGAAATTTTTGAATTATTGCTACGTTCCCCAACAGTGGCATCATGAGCTAGGTCTATGCGTAGTTTCTATGCACGAGTAGAACACAAAGTAGTTGTGGGCGTTGATTTTGTTCAATATGCTTACCGTTACTAGTCCAATCTTGATTCGGTGGCATTGTGGGATGAAGCGGCCCGGACCGACCTTACACGTACTCTTACGTGAGACTGGTTCCACCGACTGACATGCACTAGTTGCATAAGGTGGCTAGCGGGTGTCTGTCTCTCCCACTTTAGTCGGATCGGATTCGATGAAAAGGGTCCTTATGAAGGGTAAATAGCAATTGGCATATCACGTTGTGGTTTTTGCGTAGGTAAGAAACGTTCTTGCTAGAAACCCATAGCAGCCACGTAAAACATGCAAACAACAATTAGAGGACGTCTAACTTGTTTTTGCAGGGTATGCTATGTGATGTGATATGGCCAAAAGGATGTGATGAATGATATATGTGATGTATGAGATTGATCATGTTCTTGTAATAGGAATCACGACTTGCATGTCGATGAGTATGACAACCGGCAGGAGCCATAGGAGTTGTCTTAATTTATTTATGACCTGCGTGTCAACATAAACGTCATGTAATTACTTTACTTTATTGCTAACCGTTAGCTGTAGTAGTAGAAGTAATAGTTGGCGAGACAACTTCATGAAGACACGATGATGGAGATCATGGTGTCATGCCGGTGACGATGATGATCATGGAGCCCCGAAGATGGAGATCAAGAGGAGCAAAGTGATGATGGCCATATCATGTCACTATTTGATTGCATGTGATGTTTATCATGTTTATGCATCTTGTTTACTTAGAACGACGGTAGTAAATAAGATGATCCCTCATAATAATTTCAAGAAAGTGTTCCCCCTAACTGTGCACCGTTGCGACAGTTCGTTGTTTCGAAGCACCACGTGATGATCGGGTGTTAGATTCTAACGTTCACATACAACGGGTGTAAGACAGATTTACACACGCGAAACACTTAGGTTGACTTGACGAGCCTAGCATGTACAGACATGGCCTCGGAACACAAGAGACCGAAAGGTCGAGCATGAGTCGTATGGTAGATACGATCAACATGAAGATGTTCACCGATGTTGACTAGTCCGTCTCACGTGATGATCGGACACGGCCTAGTTGACTCGGATCATGTAATCACTTAGATGACTAGAGGGATGTCTATCTGAGTGGGAGTTCATAAGATGAACTTAATTATCCTGAACATAGTCAAAAGGTCTTCGCAAATTATGTCGTAGCTCGCGCTTTAGTTCTACTGTTTAGATATGTTCCTAGAGAAAATTTAGTTGAAAGTTGATAGTAGCAATTATGCGGACTAGGTCCGTAAACTGAGGATTGTCCTCATTGCTTCATAGAAGGCTTATGTCCTTAATGCACCGCTCAGTGTGCTGAACCTCGAACGTTGTCTATGGATGTTGCGAACATCTGACATACACATTTTGATAACTACGTGATAGTTCAGTTAAACGGCTTAGAGTTGAGGCACCGAAGACGTTTTGAAACGTCGCGAAACATATGAGATGTTTCGAGGGCTGAAATTGGGATTTCAGGCTCGTGCCCACGTCAAGAGGTATAAGACCTCCGACGATTTTCTTAGCCTGCAAACTAAGGGAGAAAAGCTCAATTGTTGAGCTTGTGCTCAGATTGTCTGAGTACAACAATCATTTGAATCGAGTGGGAGTTGATCTTCCAGATGAGATAGTGATGTTTCTCCGAAGTCATTACCACCAAGCTGCTAGAGCTTCGTGATGAACTATAATATATCAGGGACATATATGATGATCCTTGAGATATTCGCGATGTTTGACACCACAAAAGTAGAAATCAAGAAGGAGCATCAATTGTTGATGGTTGGTGAAACCACTAGTTTCAAGAAGGGCAAGGGCAAGAAGGGATACTTCATGAAACGGCAATTCAGCTGCTGCTCTAGTGAAGAAACCCAAGGTTGAACCCAAACCCGAGACTAAGTGCTTCTGTAATAAGGGGAACAGCCACTGGAGCAGAATTACCCTAGATACTTGGTAGATGAGAAGGCTGGCAAGGTCGATAGAAGTATATTGGATATACATTGTGTTGATGTGTACTTTACTAGTACTCCTAGTAGCACCAGGGTATTAGATACCGGTTCGGTTGCTAAGTGTTAGTAACTCGAAATAAAAGCTACGGAATAAACGGAGACTAGCTAAAGGTGAGCTGACGATATGTGTTGGAAGTGTTTCCAATGTTGATATGATCAAGCATCGCACGCTCCCTCTACCATCGAGATTGGTGTTTGCGTTGAGCATAGACATGATTGGATTATGTCTATCGCAATACGGTTATTCATTTAAGGAGAATAATGGTTACTCTGTTTATTTGAATAATACCTTCAATGGTCTTACACCTAAAATGAATGGTTTATTGAATCTCGATCGTAGTGATACACATGTTCATGCCAAAAGATAGTAATGATAGTACCACCTACTTGTGGCACTGCCACGTAAGTCATATCGGTATAAAACGCATGAAGAAGCTCCATGTTGATGGATCTTTGGGCTCACTCGTTTTTGAAAGGTTTGAGACATGCGAACCATGTCTATTGGTGTATATGCATGAAGAAACTCCATGCAAATGGACCGTTTGGACTCACTTGATTTTGAATCACTTGAGACATGCAAATCATACCACATGGGCAAGATGACTGAAAGCCTCGTTTTCAGTAAAATGGAACTAGAAAGCAACTTGTTGGAAGTAATACATTTTGATGTGTGCAATCCAATGAGTGCTGAGGCATGTAGTGGATATCGTTATGTTCTTACTTCACAGATGATTTGAGTAGATGTTGAGTATATTTACTTGATGAATCACGAGTCTGAATTATTGAAAGGTTCAAGTAATTTCAGGGTGAAGTTGAAAGATCGTCGTGACAAGAGGATAAAATATCTATGATATGATCATAGAGATGAATATCTGAATTACGAGTTTGGCACAGAATTAAGACATTGTGGAAATTGTTTCACAACTAATACAGCCTGGAACACCATAGTGTGATGGTGTGTCCGAACATCATAACTGCACCCTATTGGATATGATGCATACCATGATGTCTCTTATCGAATTACCACGATAGTTTATGGGTTAGGCATTAAAGACAACCACATTCACTTTAAATAGGGCACCACGTAATTCCGATGAGATGACACCGTATGAACTATGGTTTAGAGAAACCTAAGCTGTCATTTCTTAGAAGTTTGGGGCTGCGACGCTTATGTGAAAAAGTTTCAGGCTGATAAGCTCGAACCCAAAGCGGATAAATGCATCTTCATAGGACACCCAAAACAGTTGGGTATACCTCCTGTCTCAGATCCGAAAGCAATAAGGGATTGTTTCTAGAATCGGGTCCTTTCTCGAGGAAAAGTTTCTCTCGAAAGAATTGAGTGGGAGGATGGTGGAGACTTGATGAGGTTATTGAACCGTCTCTTCAACTAGTGTGTGGCAGGGCACAGGAGTTGTTCCTGTGGCACCTACACCAATTGAAGTGGAAGCTTATGATAGTGATCATGAAACTTCAGATCAAGTCACTACCAAACCTCGTGGGATGACAAGGATGCGTACTACTTCAGAGTGGTACGTAATCCTGTCTTGGAAGTCATGTTGCTAGACAACAATGAACCTACGAGCTATGGAGAAGCGATGGTGGGCCCGGATTCCGATAAATGGCTCGAGGCCATAAAATCCGAGAGAGGATCCATGTATGAAAACAAAGTGTAGACTTTGGCAGAACAGCTCGATGGTCGTAAGGCTGTTGAGTACAGATGGATTTTAAAAGGAAGACGGACAATGATGGTAAATGTCACCATTAAGAAAGCTCGACTTGTCGTTAAGATGTTTTCCGACAAGTTCAAGGAGTTGACTACGATGAGACTTTCTCACTCGTAGCGATGCTAAGAGTCTGTTGGAATTATATTAGCGATTACTGCATTATTTATGAAATCTTGCAGATAGGATGTCAAAACATTGTTTCCTCGACGATTTTCTTGAGGAAAGGTTGTATGTGATACAACCGGAAGGTTTTGTCAATCCTGAAAGATGCTAATAAGTATGCAAAGCTCCAGCAATCCTTCTAAGGACTGGAGTAAGCATCTCGGAGTTGGAATGTATGCTTTGATGAGATGATCAAAGATTTTGGGTGTATACAAAGTTTATGAGAAACTTGTATTTCCAAAGAAGTGAGTGGGAGCACTATAGAATTTCTGATGAATATATGTTGTTGACATATTGTTGATCAGAAATGACGTAGAATTTCTGGAAAGCATATAGGGTTATTTGGAAAGTGTTTTTCAATGGAAAGCCTGGATTAAGCTACTTGAACATTGAGCATCAAGATCTATAAGGATAGATCAAAACGCTTAATGGTACTTTCAAATGAGCACATACCTTGACATGATCTTGAAGGTGTTCAAGATGGATCAGTCAAAGAAGGAGTTCTTGCCTGAGTTGTAAGGTATGAAGTTAAGACTTAAAGCTCGACCACGGCAGAATAGAGAGAAAGGACGAAGGTCGTCCCCTATGCTTAAGACATAGGCTCTACAGTATGCTATGCTGTGTACCGCACCTGAAATGTGCCTTGCCATGAGTCAGTCAAGGGGTACAAGAGTGATCTAAGAATGGATCACAGGACAGCGGTCAAAGTTATCCTTAGTAACTAGTGGACTAAGGAATTTTCTCGATTATGGAGGTGATAAAGAGTTCGACGTAAAGAGTTACGTCGATGCAAGCTTAACACCTATCCGGATAGCTCTGAGTAGAGATACCGGATACGTATAATGGAGCAACAATTTAGAATAGCTCCAAGTAGAACAGTTATTTGAAATGGCTCCAAATATAGCGTAGTAGCTGCATCTACAAGATGACATAGAGATTTGCGAAGTACATACGGATCTGAAAGATTCAGACCCGTTGACTATAACATCTCTCACAAGCATAACATGATCAAACCCAGAACTCATCGAGTGTTAATCACATGGTAATGTGAACTAGATTATTGACTCTAGTAAACTCTTTGGGTGTTAGTCACATGGGGATGTGACCTTGAGTGTTAGTCACATAGCGATGTGAACTGGATTATTGACTCTAGTGCAAGTGGGAGACTGTTGGAAATATGCCCTAGAGGCAATAATAAATTGGTTATTATTATATTTCCTTGTTCATGATAATCGTTTATTATCCATGCTAGAATTGTATTGATAGGAAACTCAGATACATGTGTGGATACATAGACAACACCATGTCCCTAGTAAGCCTCTAGTTGACTAGCTCGTTGATCAATAGATGGTTACGGTTTCCTGACCATGGACATTGGATGTCGTTGATAACGGGATCACATCATTAGGAGAATGATGTGATGGACAAGACCCAATCCTAAGCCTAGCACAAGATCATGTAGTTCGTATGCTAAAGCTTTTCTAATGTCAAGTATCATTTCCTTAGACCATGAGATTGTGCAACTCCCGGATACCGTAGGAGTGCTTTGGGTGTGCCAAACGTCACAACGTAACTGGGTGGCTATAAAGGTACACTACAGGTATCTCCGAAAGTGTCTGTTGGGTTGGCACGAATCGAGACTGGGATTTGTCACTCCGTGTAAACGGAGAGGTATCTCTGGGCCCACTCGGTAGGACATCATCATAATGTGCACAATGTGATCAAGGAGTTGATCACGGGATGATGTGTTACGAAACGAGTAAAGAGACTTGCCGGTAACGAGATTGAACAAGGTATCGGGATACCGACGATCGAATCTCGGGCAAGTATCGTACCGCTAGACAAAGGGAATTGTATACGGGATTGATTAAGTCCTTGACATCGTGGTTCATCCGATGAGATCATCGTGGAACATGTGGGAGCCAACATGGGTATCCAGATCCCGCTGTTGGTTATTGACCGGAGAGTCATCTCGGTCATGTCTGCATGTCTCCCGAACCCGTAGGGTCTACACACTTAAGGTTCGGTGACGCTAGGGTTATAGAGATATTAGTATGCGGTAACCCGAAAGTTGTTCGGAGTCCCGGATGAGATCCCGGACGTCACGAGGAGTTCCGGAATGGTCCGGAGGTAAAGAATTATATATAGGAAGTGCTATTTCGGCCATCGGGACAAGTTTCGGGGTCACCGGTATTGTACCGGGACCACCGGAAGGGTCCCGGGGGTCCACCGGGTGGGGCCACCTGCCCCGGGGGCCACATGGGCTGTAGGGGGTGCGCCTTGGCCTATATGGGCCAAGGGCACCAGCCCCAAGAGGCCCATGCGCCAAGAGAAGAGGGAAAGGAAGAGTCCTAAAGGGGGAAGGCACCTCCGAGGTGCCTTGGGGAGGAGGGACTCCTCCCTTGGCCGCACCCTTCCTTGGAGGAAGGGCCAAGGCTGCGCCCCCCCTCTCCCTTGGCCCTATATATAGTGGGGGGAAGGGAGGGCAGCAATACCTAAGCCCTGGCGCCTCCCTCTCCCTCCCATGACACATCTCCCTCCTCCCGCAGCGCTTGGCGAAGCCCTGTTGGAATCCCGCTACTTCCACCACCACGCCGTCGTGCTGCTGGATCTCCATCAACCTCTCCTTCCCCCTTGCTGGATCAAGAAGGAGGAGACGTCGCTGCTCCGTACGTGTGTTGAACGCGGAGGTGCCGTCCGTTCGGCGCTAGGATCATCGGTGATTTGGATCACGACGAGTACGACTCCATCAACCCCGTTCTCTTGAACGCTTCCGCGTGCGATCTACAAGGGTATGTAGATCCACTCCTCCCTCGTTGCTAGATGACTTCATAGATTTATCTTGGTGATACGTAGAATTTTTTGAATTATTGCTACGTTCCCCAACAATTCAGTCCTCTCGACAAACTGGTGGGAGACCATAGAATCAAAATCTAAGTAAGTAGGAGGCAACTCCATATCTCCCTCACGAACGTCTATCTCAAGAAAATTAGCTAAGCGGGTTGCATAAATTCCTCCAAAGAAATCTCCATTATATCTATTAAGATGCAACCTACGTGCTACAATGGCTCCCATATGATAAGATTGGTCTCCTAACACAGCACTCCTAAGAATGCTAAGGTCAGGGACACACATGTGACATGCTTCATCCTTAGCATTTATACATCTACCTATGAAGAGATCAAAATAATATATTGCAGAAAAGTGAATGCTCCCTATGGTAGCTTGTGTTATGTCTCTAGATTCTCCTACAGTTATACTAGCAAGGAAGTTTCTAAATTCAGATTTACGGGGATCAATAGTGCTACCCCATTGTGGGAGTTTGCAAGCAAAAGTAAAATCCTCTAAGTCCATGGTATAAGATTTGTCATAAAGATCAAACATGACTGAAGGAGAATTACGCGAATATGAAAACTCAAACCTCCTCACAAATGAGCTAGTGAGTTGATGATACTGGGGGCATTTGTCTGCCTCAAAGTCCACAAGATCGGCGTTACGCAAATATGCGTTAAATTCTTCTTTGATTCCCACTCGATCCATAAAATTTTCCGAAGGCCATTCACATGGCCTCACGGGAGCGTCCCTTGGGGGCTCCTCATCAGCATCTCGCATGGCAAGCCTGGGGCCTTGCTTCCTTGAAGAACCACCCTGGAACATCTTCCTAAGCATATTGTTTTTCTCTGAAAAATTTCTGAATTTTTTAGTAACTTCAAACAAAAGTGAAAAAAGCTCAACAAAATTGATAGCAACTACCCCTACAAGTGCCTAGAGCCTATATCAAGCATTAGAACTACTTGGAACCATATAAATTTGACATGCAAGCTCAAGAACATGGTCACCTATGCAGCACAAATTTGCAAAGAATAAAGCACTAGAACAAAAATTAATTGGACCAATGGAGGAGTCACATACCAAGGAACAATCTCCCCAAGCAGTTTTGTGAGAAGTGCTTTGAGCAAGGAGATCGAAAATCACAGCAAAGTGAGCTAGAACTCGTGCTTGAACCAGATATTCGTGTTTGTGGGAGGAAGCAGAAGAGGATGGGTGCAGGAATAAGTGGAGGAGGGCCACCGTGGGCCCACGAGGCAGGGGGGCGCCCTCCACCCTCGTGGCCAGGTGGCAGCTCCCCCCGCGGTGATTTCAGTACCATAAATCCTCAAATATTCCCGAAAAAATCATATTAAATTGGCATGTCATTTGGAGGACTTTTATTTTCGGGATATTTTTATATTGCACGGATAAATCAGGAAACAAACAGAAAAATACTATTTTTACTTTATTTCAACTAAATAACAGAGAGTATAAAGAGGGTACAGAAGGTTGTGCCTTCTAGTTTCATCCATCTCATGCTCATCAAAAGGAATCCACTAACAAGGTTGATCAGGTCTTGTTAACAAACTCATTCCGATTAACATGGAACCGGAGAAATTTCGAATAACACTATGTTACCTCAACGGGGATATGCACATCCCAATAATAAGAATATCATATTTCTTCTTGACAGTAGGAAGAGGAAATTCAAAACCTCCAAATATAATCGATGGAATTTTTCCAATAGAGTTGATACTATGAACTTGAGGTTGTTTCCTCGGGAAGTGTACTGTATGCTCATTACCATTAACATGAAAAGTGACATTGCCTTTGTTGCAATCAATAACAGCCCCTGCAGTATTCAAAAAAGGTCTTCCAAGAATAATAGACATACTATCGTCCTCGGGAATATCAAGAATAACAAAGTCCGTTAAAATAGTAACGTTTGCAACCACAACATGCACATCCTCACAAATACCGACAGGTATAGCAGTTGATTTATCAGCCATTTGCAAAGATATTTCAGTAGGTGTCAACTTATTCAAGTCAAGTCTACGATATAAAGAAAGAGGCATAACACTAACACCGGCTCCAAGATCACATAAAGCAGTTTTAACATAGTTTCTTTTAATGGAGCATGGTATAGTAGGTACTCCTGGATCTCCAAGTTTCTTTGGTATTCCACCCTTAAAAGTATAATTAGCAAGCATGGTGGAAATTTCAGCTTCCGGTATCTTTATTTTATTAGTGACAATATCTTTCATATATTTAGCATAAGGATTCATTTTGAGCATATCAGTTAATCGCATATGCAAAAATATAGGTCTAATCATTTCAGCAAATCGCTCAAAATCCTCATCATTCTTTTTCTTGGATGGTTTGGGAGGAAAAGGCATGGGTTTCTGAACCCATGGTTCTCTTTTTTTACCATGTTTCCTAGCAACAAAGTCTCTCTTATCATAACGTTGATTCTTTGATTGTGGGTTATCAAGATCAACAACAGGTTCAATTTCTACATCATTATCATTACTAGGTTGAGCATCATCATGAACATCATCATTAACATTTTCATTAGGTTCATGTTCATTACCAGATTGTGTTTCAGCATCAGACATAGAGATATCATTTGGATTATCAGGTGGTTCAGCAATAGGTTCACTAGAAGTTTGCAAAGTCCTATTATTTTTATTTTCTTCCTTTTAGAGGAACTAGGTGCATCAATATTATTTCTCTGAGAATCTTGCTCAATTCTCTCAGGGTGGCCTTTAGGATACAAAGGTTCCTGAGTCATTCTACCAGTTCTAGTAGCCACTCTAATAGCATAATCATTTTTCTTACTATTCATTTCATCGAGCAATTCTTTTTGAGCCTTAAGTACTTGTTCTACTTGAGTGGTAACCATAGAAGCATGTTTGCTAACAAGTTTAAGTTCACCTCTAATATTAGCCATATAATCACCCATGTGTTTAATCATATAAGTATTCTGTTTTAATTGTCTACCAAAATAAGCATTAAAATCTTCTTGCTTAAACATAAATTTATCAAACTCATCCGAGCACTGACTAGCAATCTTAGTAGGAGGGATTTCAGCCTTATCATATCTATAGAGAGAATTTACCTTTACTACCTATGTCGGGTTATCAAGATCAGGAGGTTCTTCAATAGGTAATGGATCAAGATCATATGTTTCTTCAACAGGCGGTAAATCAAGACCATGTATTTCTTCAATAGGAGGTAAATTCTTAACATCTTCAGCTTTAATACCTTTTTCTTTCATAGATTTCTTTGCCTCTTGCATATCTTCGGGATTGAGAAATAGAACACCTCTCTTCTTCGCAGTTGGTTTAGGAATAGGATCATTAATTGGAGCAGGAGTTGGCTCAGGAGGTGCCCAATTATTTTCATTTGTCAACATATTATTCAATAGAATTTCAGCTTCATCCGGTGTTCTTTCCCTGAAAAGAGAACCAGCACAACTATCCTGGTAATCTCTGGAAGCATCGGTTAGTCCATTATAAAAGATATCAAGTATTTCATTTTTCTTAAGAGGACGATCAGGCAAAGCATTAAGTAACTTGAGAAGCCTCCCCCAAGCTTGTGGGAGACTCTCTTCTTTAATTTGCACAAAGTTGTATATTTCCTTTAAAGCAGCTTGTTTCTTATGAGCAGGGAAATATTTAGCAAAGAAGTAATAAATCATATCCTGGGGACTACGCACACAACCAGGATCAAGAGAATTAAACCATATCTTAGCATCACCCTTTAATGAGAACGGAAGTATTTTAAGTATATAAAAATATCGAGATCTCTCATCATTAGTGAACAGGGTGGCTATATCATTTAATTTAGTAAGATGTGCCACAACATTTTCAGATTCATAACCATGAAAAGGATCAGATTCAACCAAGGTAATTATATCAGGATCAACAAAGAATTCATAATCCTTATCGGGAACACAAATAGGTGAAGTAGCAAAAGCAGGGTCAGGCCTCATTTTATCTCTAAGTGATTCCTTGTTCCATTTAATTAATAGCCTCTTAAGTTCACGACTATCTCTGCAAGCTAAAATAGCGGCAGAAGATTCCATATCAAAAACATAACCTTCAGGAATAATAGGCCTATCTTCATCATCACTTTCATCAATATAATCAGATTCAATAATTTCTTTCTTTCTAGCCCTAGCAATTTGTTCATCAAGAAATTCACCAAGGGGCACAGTATTATCAGGCATAGAAGTAGTTTCATCATAAGTATCATGCATAGCAGAAGTGGCATCATCAATAACGTGCGACATATCAGAACGAATAGCAGAAGCGGGTTTAGGTGTCGCAAGCTTACTCATAACAGAAGGTGAATCAAGTGCATAGCTAGATGGCAGTTCCTTACCTCCCCTCGTAGTTGAGGGATAAATTGTTGTCTTAGCGTCTTTCAAGTTCTTCATAGTGTCCAGCAGATATAAATCCCAAGTGACTCAAAGAATAGAGCTATGTTCCCCGGCAACGGTGCCAGAAATTAGTCTTGATAACCCACAAGTATAGGGGATCGCAACAGCTTTCGAGGGTAGAGTATTTAACCCAAATTTATTGATTCGACACAAGGGGAGCCAAAGAATATTCTCAAGTATTAGCAACTGAGTTGTCAATTCAACCACACCTGGAAACTTAGTATCTGCAGCAAAGTGTTTAGCAGCAAAGTAATATGATAGTGGTGGTAACGGTAACAAAAGTAACAGAAGCAAAAGTAATATTTTTGGTATTTTGTAGTGATTGTAACAGTAGCAACGGGAAAGTAAATAAGCGTAAACCAGTATATGGAAAGCTCGTAGGCATTGGACCGGTGATGGAGAATTATGCCAGATGCGATTCATCATGTAACAGTCATAACATAGGGTGACACAGAACTAGCTCCAATTCATCAATGTAATGTAGGCATGTATTCCGAATATAGTCATACGTGCTTATGGAAAAGAACTTGCATGACATCTTTTGTCCTACCCTCCCGTGGCAGCGGGGTCCTTACGGAAACTAAGGGATATTAAGGCCTCCTTTTAATAGAGAACCGGAACAAAGCATTAGCACATAGTGAATACATGAACTCCTCAAACTAAGGTCATCACCAAGAGTGGTCCCGATTATTGTCACTTCGGGGGTGCCGGATCATAACACATAGTAGGTGACTATAGACTTGCAAGATAGGATCAAGAACACACATAAATTCATGAAAACATAATAGGTTCAGATCTGAAATCATGGCACTCGGGCCCTAGGGACAAGCATTAAGCATAGAAAAGTCATAGCAACATCAATCTCAGAACATAGTGGATACTAGGGATCAAACCCTAACAAAACTAACTCGATTATATGATAGATCTCATCCAACCCATCACCGTCCAGCAAGCCTACGATGGAATTACTCACGCACGGCGGTGAGCATCATGAAATTGGTGATGGAGGATGGTTGATGATGACGACGGCGACGAATCCCCCTCTCTCAAGCCACGAACGGACTCCAGATCAGCCCTCCCAAGAGGTTTTAGGGCTTGGCGGCGGCTCCGTATCGTAAAACGCGATTATTTCTTCTCCTTAATTTTTTTCTCCCCGAAAGCAAATATATAGAGTTGGAGTTGGCGTCGGAGGAGCTCCAGGGGGCCCACGAGGTAGGGGGCGCGCCCTAGGGGGGGCACCCCCACCCTCGTGGACAGGGTGTGGGGCCCCTGGTCTTCATCTTTGGCAAGGATTTTTTATTATTTTTAACTTGACGTTCCGTGGAGTTTCAGGTCATTCCGAGAACTTTTGTTTTCTGCACATAAAACAACATCATGGCAATTCTGCTGAAAACAACGTCAGTCCGGGTTAGTTTCATTCAAATCATGCAAGTTAGAGTCCAAAACAAGGGCAAAAGTGTTTGGAAAAGTAGATACGACGGAGACGTATCAGTGATTCACTCGACGACTATGGGCGCATGGCCGAGTCCACCACCATTGAGTGTTTCTACAAGTTATGTCGGGCAGTGGTGGCAGTGTTTGGACCGCAATACTTACGAACACCCAATGCGGAAGACACTGCTCGGATCCTAGCACAGAATGCAGCAAAGAGGATTTCCTGGGATGCTCAGCTCCTTCCTCGTGCTTAGCTCCTTCCTCCCATGCGTCCTGGAGTGCCGACGGTTCTCCCCCCTCCTTGTGGGGCTCCGGGGTGGGGGCGGGGCCTTGCTGGCGGCGGATCTGGGTGCCCCTGCCCAGATCCGGGGGTGGTGGCGACGGACGCCTTTGGGGGTGGCCGGCAGCCAGGCTAGGTAGTGGCATGGCGGTTGGCGGCTTGACTGCTCCGGGGTGGGGTAGCAGGGTGCTGGGCGGCTCTGGTAGGGCTCGGAGACGCTTGTGTGGTGGTGGTGTGGTAGCGTGGCGGCGGGGATGGCTGGTGGCAGCGCAGCAGGTCTTTACCCCTCGCAGCGGCGTGGGGGCTGTAGGTTAGTGGTGTGGAGCGACTGTTGCGACGGAGTAGGCTTTTACAATCAATCGATAGTTAGCTCAAGCAAATCCGCTCCCTTATAATCGATACTCAAGCAATAAGTAGAAAAACAGGAGTAGCCTTTTACCTCCATCGTGAGGGGCCGAACCTGGGTAAACCCGTGTCCTTCGACCCGCTCAACCCCGACAAGCTAATCACCGTTTGCGATGGCCTCACGTCTAAGTCCTTACATTAGGACATCTGCCATGACAAAACCACGACACTACCCCTATGAGCACCTCCGCGAGACTGAACCAGCACATCATCTTAAAATTGATGAAGTCGTCATAGACGCCTTTGTAGTCAACGGGGACGTCTCCTCCCACTAAATGCACATTGCCAAAAATTCAGAAAAATGCGAGCACCAGACTTACAACTCTGATGGGCAAAGGATACCACAGTTAGTCCTAGCCATCTCCGGCCCGGCCCTGTCAGCCCAGCCCTAAAATCCAGGGCCTAGGCCCATGGGCTTGCCCGTGGGCCGGGCTTGTGCCTGAGTTTTGAGCCCACCAGCAAGGCCTGGACGGGCTTGGGCTTGGCATATTGGCATTTTAAGGAAGAGGCCCAACCCACGACCCTAAGCCCTCAGGGCTTTTTACCAGATGGGTCGGGCTTGTGCTTGAAAAGTAGACCCGATGGTAGGGCCTGGGCCTCAGTTTTCTGCCGTGGGCTTTTTTAGACCCGGCCCAAGCCCGACCCGGCCTGTCCCATGGCCAGGTATAACCACAATCCTCCTAATCACCGAAGCACAGGTTGGTTTGCAATTAAACGTAGTATTCTGTCCGTTCCTAAATATAACTCTTTTTTAGTAGAGATTCCAACATGAACTACATACTCCTATTATATGCCTATATAGATCCGTATTGAAATATTTAAAAAGACTTATATTTTAAAAAAAATCAAACAAAGCATCAACCGAATGGACAGACAGGTGGAGTATATAGGGAGCGCCCGATCCACTCTGGAGAAGGTTCTGGAGAAATCGAGCGAGCACCAACCTGCCCGCCCCAACCCTAGACGCCGTCGACCGCCGCCGTCCCCGACGTCGCCGCCGCCGCCGTCCACGACCTCCGCGAGGGATGGCTCTTGGGCGGCTTGCCTCCAGGGTGCGCGGCTCGGCTCTGCAGGTGCGGGCTGCGGCTCCCCGCGCCTCGCCGCCGGCACCCTGCCCATGCGTTCGTCCGATGACCTACAGCAGCAAGCCCGTGCAGGTCCGTCTCCCCGTCCCTCTCCCATCCTTGGTAGCGAGACTAGTACCTGATTGGCCGATTCTAGTAGTCCCAGGAGTGCTTTGGTTAGTATGGGTCGCATCCCAGGAGTGTCCATCTTCCATTTCTAGGACTTGATTGGCCGATTTATTATGGAGATTGGCGTATTTGTGGTGATAGGCACTTGATTTTGCCCTATCTCCATGTGCTCACAGCAGTGAGCACAGCTTGGGTGCTAGCGATTTTACCCCCATCTCTGTCTTTCTGTCTGTGTGTCTTATTATATATACCACTTAAATGCAGAAACTGGAGAATTTGTACACAACAATTGAGGTTAAACTAAGGAAAGCTTGCTACTTTCTTAAGATTTGTAATACCTACAGTCCAAGCTCTTTTGATGATGCTTGCAACACCTACAGTCCAAGCTCGCTATTTATGTTCGATGCTGCATTTGTAGGGTGAGCAGCAGGGCAAGGGACCTTCAAGGCCAATTGACCTCCTGCGTGAGTCCAAATGGAGGTAAAATTATTACAGTCTGTTTTTTCCTGCTTGTCGTATCTGGTATCTGGATAGCCATGTTTCTCAACATATGTTCTTTTTTTCCTCTTCTGTTTTTTCTGAAGGAATGCCAAGGACGATGGCGCTGGCATCCATACCTCTGCTCCGCGTGTGCCTCAACCTGCGCCCCGCACAACCCCACTGGCCGGTGGTCAGCCCGTGTCCTGCAGGAGCATATCATCGGAGGTCAGTTCTTTGCTCCCTTCCTCCCTCACTGATGCGTAGAGGCAGTCCTCGCCTCTTTACAGGAGTGCTTTAGTCCCTGTCGGATTTGTACTGGTCGCATCTAGTTAGTCCCTGGAGACTGGAGTGTTGTAGTGATTGCCATGTTAGTCGACTTGATTTCCTTTCTCTGATCTCACCCACCGCAGAGAAAGCGACTTCCATGTCGGTGATTTTGTTTCTCTGCCTGTCTTATACTTGTATGCAAAAATTGGAGATTCTGTAAACAAAATGATACTCCCTCCGCCCGGAAATACTTGTCATCAAAATGAATAAAAGGAGATGTATCTAGATGTATTTTAGTTCTAGATACATCCCTTTTTGTCCATTTTAATGACAAGTATTTTCGGACGGAGGGAGTACCTAATATATGTAATAAACAATGCTCTGTTTGTAGGCAATAATGGAAGCGGCAACGTTTTTTATAAGAAACTAACTTCTTTAGATTGTATAATCCCCCCAAATAAACCCTGAATAATTGGAGGGTATGTGCACGTGTAAATTGCTTACGCCCATCGGTGATGGAGATCATCATTCTTGGTGTGTTCCTGATTATCATGCTATAAGATTTTGATCCCCTCACTGATCCTTAATCCTTAGAGGCGGTCCTCACTTCTTATCAGGAGTGCTTTAGTCCAATTTCAATAGTGCATTTGATGTCAAGAGCTGAACAGTTTGCAGTAGCTTTTCTTATTGGTCCATTCACTCATGTGTAAGTAAATACACACTCTTCTTGTAGGTTGTGTCTTTTGGTGTGCCTGCTCTTCCTGTGGCACGCCGCTTGTCGCGTCCGGACATCACTGCTTATGGACTGGTTAGTAATGAGCGTTCCCAGCTGCACTACATATTTTGCTTTCTCTTCCTGTAAAGTCTCAATGGGGATGCTCACGCCGTGCTAACTTGATTTTTTGCTCTGTAATGATGTGTGCAGACCACATTTGGGCCTGGGCAGCAGCGGAGGGGATTTGCCCAGATGCCATTCCAGCCGCTGGACAACAAGACAGCAGCTGCCATGTACAATCAGCTTTCTCCAGAAGGTCAAAGCATAGCAAGCCTCGCCAACGTGGCCGGCAATGAAGCTGCGAGGAATATGGAGTTGTGGAACAAGCAAAAGTTTGACAGCATTGATTTGGGCCTCAAGGAGCTGACTGATGAAATCACAGTTCTTGGCTTGACGGGTTTGCATGCGGTAGCTGCAGCAACTGCTGTTGTCTGGTACGTGTATTTGGTTATCGAGGAGAC
This sequence comes from Triticum aestivum, assembly GCF_018294505.1. NCBI lineage: Eukaryota > Viridiplantae > Streptophyta > Magnoliopsida > Poales > Poaceae > Triticum > Triticum aestivum. The sequence goes on along the minus strand of NC_057812.1, from coordinate 7,459,894 downwards.
CGTGGTAGAGCTGAGTGGCAAGTACAGCAAGATGGCGGCGGCGCTGCTAAACGGCCTGCTGCGTTCTTTTTTCCCATGGCTACATGACATATTTGTACCGAAGGAAGAGTCGGGTGAGAATGGGAAGAGCGAAGCTCCGGCCAAGAAGTAGGCCAGTGTTCTAAAAATTGCACAAAGGGTTCTGTTTTTTTGCTGCAAGACTGTGATGCATTGGCAGATTGGGAACATTAAACTCCTTGGGAGATGAGCTAGGGTCCCTTTATCGTTTTGTGCTGCAAAACAGTAGTTAGATTTTGTTTGTCACTCTGAATGGATCTGTTTGCTTCTTGGCCTCACCTCACCTGTTTGATGCCTATGCCGATGGCTATGCCGATGCCTATGCCGATGTGTTTCTTTGTGTTGGACGAATGTCAACCTGAGGGAGGGCCTTGACTTGTGTATAACAAACTTGAGAGAGGAGATTCAACTGGGTCATATGCTGTTGGTTGCATGAATGATATTACTGATTATTTCTTCACCTTTTGCTGTTCATTATTGACATGTACTCCCTGGGTACCAAAATATAAGATGTTTTTGTAGGCTAAACCGGCCTACAAAAATGTCTTATATTTTGATACGGGTCATCAATAACATATTTGAAAGGCCATTTGGAAGATCAAACACTTATTCATCAGAGCGCGAACATTAGATTGGGAATCACAATAAGAGCACTCGCTTTGAAGCACAGGACGCTAGTGCACCAAGCTTGCCATCGTGTCAAAGCATCTCTTCAGTTATTTTTAAGAGCTCTTCATTTTTTTAAGAGCCTGATAAATCTCGAGCTACAGCGTAATTTACAAAGTCTGACATATCATATTCTTCACTACATACCACATTCTTCAGTTGCACAGAGCCAGTTTCAACCATCCCTCCATGGAAACGGCTAAGAGCATTACTAGTAGTACCCCTAAACCCTCAAAAATAACCGCTTTTTCGCGGGTTGCAACAAAAAAAACGCAAAGACTAGAACCCCTAAACCCTCAAACCCTTAAAAAAAAGTAAGGGTCCAACCCTCAAACCCAATTTCGAACCATAGAAGTGAGGGTTGGAGGGGGGCGCGCGACCCCAGCTCGCACTCCCTTCCCCCATCGCGCGGGAGGAAAGTTTCCCGTCCCCAACCTCCCGCTTCCTCCCTTCCTAGCCGCCGGCCGTCGCTCGCCGCCAATCCGGCCGGCCCCCGCCTTCCCTCGACGCCGCGGCCGTCCCGCCCCTGCGCCACACTCCCCGCCGCCGGATCCGCCATTTCCCGCCGCCTCCCGCCCCGCGCCCCGGCCCCCGGCCGCCCCGCCCCGAGCCCCACCCCCCGGCCTCCTGCCCCGCCGCCTCCCGCCCCGCCGCGCCCCGCCCCCTGCCCGCCCGCCTCAGCCGTCGGGCCCCGCCCCTCGCCCCCCGGTCGGCTCCCGCCCCCAGCCGCCTCCCGGCCCCCAGCGGCCAGAGGCAGGCCGGCCTCAGGCCTCCTCGAGCCGCCGCGCCAGAGGCCAGGCGGGCCAGAGGCAGCCGCGCCGCCGCCCCGACCTCCCCGCAGGTATGCTTCCTGTTCTTCCTTTTTTTTTCTTTTTGATTCATTGTTGGCACTCACAATTTATTATTTGTTGTATTGTGTAGATGGAGGTGAACAACAACATGGACTCGTTGTCCGATTCGTCGGGGTTGGTCGTCATCCGACGATTCGGACATCGACGAGTTGTTGCAAGACGATGACGTCGAGATGATGAGCCTCCTCATCGACGTGCAATCCTTTGAAAACCGCGTGAAGCTGATGGATCAGAGGAGAGGGTCGAAGATGGGGCGAGTCACCATCTACCGGAACCGCGCTCTCGGACACGAGCATTTGATGGAAGACTACTTCGCGGAGGTACCTACATACCCTCCTCGTCTCTTCCGCAGAAGGTACCGAATGCGGCGTAGTTTGTTTGTGAAGATTGTCACCGATTGTGAGGCCGCCTCCTATTACTTTAAACGTCGTAGATCCGCCGCCGGTATCATGGGGTTTAGTGCATATCAAAAGATATCGGTGGCAATGCGGGTACTCGCTTATGGCATATCCGCGGATTATACCGACGAGTATCTTCGCATTGGGCAAGATACAACCACGGAGTCAGTCCGTAGGTTTCCAAGTTGGTCATTCGGCTGTACGGTGAGCAGTATCTTCGGGCACCAAACGAGGAAGATACAAAGAGATTAATGGAAATGAATGAAAAAAGGGGATGGCCGGGGATGCTAGGTAGTCTTGGACTGCATGCATTGGAGGTTGAAAAATTGCCCAAAGGCATGGCATGGAATGTATTGCGGTAAAAGCCGTGATGCTACCATTGTGCTTGAGGCCGTAGCATCTCAGGACACATGGATTTGGCATGCATTTTTTGGGTTGCCGGGAACACTTAATGATATCAATATCCTCAATAGATCTTCCTTTGTTCAAAAGATTAATTTCTGGGGATGTGTGACGCCCGGATAATTAAGCTACAGTGATTCCCCGCTAATGATGCCACGTCACCACGGTTACTGTGATAAACTCTCGATAGATCAGAACCGAAACAAATTCAAATTTAAATAAAAGAAAACAATAAAAGTTCTCAAAAAATTAAACAAAAATGTTCGGTGGTTGGCCAAATATTACAAAGATAATTATGGTGAAAGGTTCACAATTTTATAAAATGCCTAAGTGTTTATAAAATAAATAAAAACAGAAAAGAAAATAAATAAAAAGAAACAGAAAACAATACAAAAAAAAAGGAGAA
>NC_057812.1:7395179-7402783 GCF_018294505.1 Triticum aestivum | reverse complement strand
CCACTAGGCTAGGTCTGCTTCCGGCCGCCCACGCAACGTGCAGGTGCGCTAAGGGCGATGGGCCCAGACCCCTGGGCGCTTAGGTTTAGACCGGCGTGCTGACCTCTCTGTTGGTCTAGGTGGGGCTGCGACGTGTTGATCTTCCGAGGCCGGGCATGACCCAGGAAAGTGTGTCCGGCCAAATGGGATCGAGCGTGTTGGGGTATGTGGTGCACCCCTGCAGGGAAGTTAATCTATTCGAATAGCCGTGATCTTCGGTAACAGGACGACTTGGAGTTGTACCTTGACCTTATGACAACTAGAACCGGATACTTAATAAAACACACCCTTCCAAGTGCCAGATACAACCGGTGGTCGCTCTCTCACAGGGCGACGAGGGGAGGATCATCGGTTAGGATTATGCTATACGATGCTGCTTGGAGGACTTCAGTCTACTCTCTTCTACATGCTGCAAGACGGAGGCTGCCAGAAGCGTAGTCTTCGAAAGGACTAGCTATCCCCCTCTTAATCCGGCTTTCTGCAGTCCAGCCCACATATAATAGCCTTATTCCAGTTGATACCAATGCATACATATGTAGTGTAGCTCCTTGCTTGCGAGTACTTTGGATGAGTACTCACGGTTGCTTTCTCCCCTTTTTTTTCCCCTTTCCTTTCTTCCTGGTTGTCGCAACCAGATGTTGGAGCCCAGGAGCCAGACGCCACCGTCGACGACGACCCCTACACCGGAGGTGCCTACTACTACGTGATGCCCGCTGACGACGACCAGGAGTAGTTAGGAGGATCCCAGGCAGGAGGCCTGCGCCTCTTTCGATCCGTATCCCAGTTTGTGCTAGCCTTCTTAAGGCAAACTTGTTTAACTTATGTCTGTACTCAGATATTGTTGCTTCCGCTGACTCGTCTATGATCGAGCTCTTGTATTCGAGCCCTCGAGGCCCCTGGCTTGTAATATGTTGCTTGTATGACTTATTTTATTTGTAGAGTTGTGTTGTGATATCTCCCGTGAGTCCCTGATCTTGATCGTACACGTTTGCGTGTATGATTAGTGTATGATTGGATTGGGGGCGCCACAGGATGCTCCAGCTTGCAACTACAAAATCATGGACAATGAGTACTCAATGGGATACTATCTCACCGATGGCATCTATCCCGAATGGGAAACTTTTGTGAAGTCCATCAAGGAGAAAAATGGGGTGCCCTTAACAAGAAAAGAGGCTCATTTCACCAAGGCACAAGAGGCAGCCCGCAAGAATATTGAGAGAGCTTTCGGTGTTTTGCAAGCAAGGTTTGCCATAGTTCGTGGTCCAGCTCGGTTTTGGGACAAAAAAACCTCGATGAACATCATGAAATGTTGTGTGATTCTACACAACATGATCCTAGAGGATGAAAGAGGTTTAAACCTCCCTTGTTTCTATGACAATGTTGGTACCCGTGTGCAACCGGAAAGAAATCCTTCTCGCATACACGCTTTTCTTCAAGCACATCGTGAGATTGAGGATGCAACCACTCATGGTCGGCTCCAGGATGATCTAATAGAGCACCACTGGCAGTTGGATGGCGGCGCATTGGCCCATGATGTATCTTTGTTTTACTTTTCTATGTCCTATTTGATTCAAACAATTAGTGTAATTTGCTCAAACATTGTTGTAATAACTTGAATGATTATTGTTTTATTCGGTGTTGTAATAATAACTAGAATGATTATTGTTTTATGTCAAATGTGATGGAATTTGTGATATGTCATATGATGAAATGTGATGAAATGTGTGATATATGAAATGACAGTTTTAAAGTTTGGGGTTGGGGCAAAGACTAGAACCCTCAAATCCAACCCTTAAAGCAGTTTAAGGGTTGGGTTTGAGGGTTCTAGTCTTTGCCCCTATTTTTCAACCCTTAAAATTGTCAAAAAGTGGCACTTCTCAACCCTTAAAACTGCTACAAGGGTTTGAGGGTTTAGGGGTTCTACTAGTAATGCTCTAACCGTTAGGCATGTCAGGAAAGGCTAAGGCCCAATTCTTTTGGCCACATTTGTTTTATAATTCTATCTAGTTAGAGTCTAATTAGATAGGATTGTAAAACAAATTGGACTGAAAGATTCTGAAAGAAGCTGGGCAGGGGTCGGATTCTGGGAGAATCCCCAGATTCTGGCTAAAGAACTGGGCCTAAATGGCATGCCATCTTTCATTGTAACGTTGAACCATCGCCGCTCCCTCAGCCGACGTGGCACCTCCCACGCACGTCCTTCGAATAGTCGTGTTACTGTCGGACAAATTAACGGCAAACGATATGTGGAGCTTAAATGGGCAGTAGATATCGGGGGCCATTTTGCACACACTATTTTTTATATATATTTGCAAACCGTAAGTAAAAATGTTTTGTTCAAAATATTATACATATAGACGATGATTAGTAAATATAAACCTGTGTATTCTATAAAAATATATTTAGTATAACGTAACTAATAAAAACATTTAAGATATATTTTTAGATATATGTATAATATGTAAGTAATAAAATTATGTTCAAATATTTGTGTGTTAAAAATATTTTATATATATGATCAGTTGTAAATAAAAACATCTAATATATAAACCTGTGCATTATATACAAAATATTTAGTTAATATGGACAACGATTTTTTTATTAAATAAATATGTTTAGTGAATCAATACAAAATTATACACTAACGGATTATATTACAATTATACAAAATGATCAATACAAACACTTACTAAATATTCATGAATATCCACCTATGTATTATTTTTATTCATGACTTATATTCGAAAAATTATATAACTTAAGTATCAGACATGATTGAATATTCTCAAAATTTAAAATTTTAAATTATGAATATTTTTAATAATACAATTATTTCATAAAATATTACTTTAAATATACATATTTAAATAATAAATAATTTTATTAAAGTAGGTTATTTGGTTTGTATGTACAATATTTATAACACATGAATATCTAAAGGTCGTTTTATTACTAAAATTATAATTTGATACATTTTTTGAGAGAGAAATATAATTTAATACGTAGTATCCACAAATTTCTTTGGATATGTTAAAGGTTGCACTGTCATACTAAATGGCGTCTTCACTAGATCTTTAGATATGACACTCTTTCTTCGGCATGGCTGGTTCTCACAATGATATCAACGTGCTTCAACGTTCTCTAGTGTTCGCAAGGCTTGCAGAAAGGCCACTACCCAGAGGTCGACTTTGAGATCAATGTCCACCATTACAACAAGGGACACTACCTAGCTGACAATATTCATCCTCAGTGGTCAACTCTTGCAAAGACAATATCCAATCCGAAAAGAAAGAAGAAACAAAGATTTGCCCAAGCACAAGAGAGTCCTAGAAAGGACTTTGAGCTTGCATTTTGTGTGCTTCAATCTCGACGAGGCATCGTTCGCCACCCTGCACTGACATGGAGCACCGAGAAGCTTTGGAAGGTGATGACTAATTATGTGATCATGCATGACATGATCGTGGAGGAGCCACTATGAGCGTGATAACAACACCTTCAACCAAGAGTTTGAATATCAGGGTGAAAAATGTTGTGCCTGAGCACCAAGAACCAATAACTTTTGAACATTTCGCCCAATTTTCTCATGAAATGCGTGATTGGAATACTCCAAAATGACTTGTTGAGCACATGTGAACTCACATTGGCTACCAACAGATGTATCGGTTCATTTTCTTTTCATGTACCCATAACAGTTTCGATTTGGTTGTAGATTTTGTGTTCCTTATTCGGTTGCAATGTTTAATTTATTTTGTTGTAAAAATTTTTGCAATGTTTAGTTCAAAAAATTGTCTACATTTAACCTCCGGCCAGCCGGGGCGTCAGCCAGTTGGACACATTGCCAACACATCCGAAAAACATAGGTAAAAAGGGAAAAACAATCCAACAACACACGGGTAAAAAGAGAAAAACGGCCGAACGTCATTCCTTTACCTAACCCAAATTGACAAAACCTGATGAGATGGTGCGCTGGAGGGCCAATTTTGGTGTTTTGACCTTTTGCTAAAGTTTAGCTGGATGTGACCCTTATTCGAAAGTATTTTGGGATCTGATCCTTTTGCTACCATCAAAGACTCTGACGGTATGGTATAATAGCCTACCGTCAAGGACCCTGAAGGTAGACAACTTATTCGTGTCAGCGTAATGCTGGCTTACCACCAAACGGGCTGGCGGTAGCATGTATATCCCTACCGCCAAACGGGCTGGCTGTATCCGTTATTTAGAAATTTTTTGCGGTAAGGCGTGTGTTTCTACCGTCAATGGCTTTGGCGATAGGCTGTTATGCCCTACAGCCATCGACTCTGATGATAGAAAAAAGGTCAGATTTCGGAATACTTTCGGACGGGGTCAGATTTGGCTAAAATTTAGCAAAAGGGTCACACCAAAATCAGACACGGTGGAGTTGGCCTTACAAGTGAAAATGAAAATGAACGTGACAGTAAGTGGATCTCAGTCCGACACACCAAGGAGCTCCCGACACGTAGTGGATGGTGCTAGCTTCGGTCCGGGCTCTCTCCCCTGTACATTAGCCAGCCGCGAGGGCCAAGCAAGGCCAGAGAGAGGTAACCACCACCGAACCCTAGATCTCGTCCAGATCGGCCCATGGCGCTGCGCAGCCTGGCCACAAGGATGCGGTCCCCGCGTCCCGCCGCCGCTCTCCGGCACGCAGCCCCTCCCCTCCAGGCTCTTCATCTCCTTTGAGGTTTGCCCCCACCCCACCGCTCCCTGGTATTCCACCTCTCTAGCGAACCAAACATCCGGTATCCACTTAAAAACTGGCTATCGCCGTCCTCTGGGGGCTATCCCATGAACCAAACACACCCCTAGGTGCGTTAGGTATGCATGAAGGGGCAGGATAAACTGACTGATATATTTCAATATATCCCCTTGGAACATTTGCATCTTGCCCCCTGGAAACAACATGTTTTCGCAAGATTACTCTACATTGATGGATTAGCAACCATACGTCCAGGCCGGGCCAGCATATGTTCTAGGGTTTCGTACGCACCAGCATGGAGCCAAGTATATATGGCCAACATATACACAATGAAATAAGACGAGCGTGATAGGGAAGTAGTGATGCCCAGCCTTATAGAAATTTATTCTTAGTGAGAAGAGCTGGAGTGGAGAGTACATACAGCCAATGAACATGAGAACAACCATTAAAAAGCATGTCCCGCGTAAAAACGAAAACCATTTGCATATGCGTGAGATAAACCAAGAAAAGTAGCTTTCCTGACTCTGAAAAGGTAACCAACAAAATGCAAATTCAAACACTGAAGACAACATGTGCGTGGATGGATTTTCATATGCAGCAGCATGGAGTAAAGTATATTATGATGGGTGTTGCAAAATCTGCTTTCACCAACCTGTTGACAGTTCTAGGTGCTTGACTAAAAAAAAATATATACACTTTTGGCGCAAGCAAGAAGCACTGTTTAATTTCTCCGAAGTTCCAAAACACTAGAACAAAAAACACCATCCCCTAGTGCTACATATGCGAAGTTCTGAAGAAGAGTGTTTCACTTAGCACTTCTTTGGAACTGAATGGCCATTCTAAAGGAAACTGTACACTATTGTATGGGATATTCGAAGAAACGAAGGCAAACTGTTAATCAATGTTCGGCCATCACTGTACTGTCAAACTGACGATGTGTTGATGGTACTATCCAGGGTAGAATTCTTGGCTGATCTTATCCTTCTCTTTTATTCAGCATCAAAATCTCAAAACCACAGTCGGTTGCGCTCTGGAACAAAGTGACAGAGGTGAGAGGTTAGAAACAGTAATCAAAATAATCATTCATATGCCCAAGAGGTGGTGGACAGAGGATAGCCAGTGATACATCATCATATAACACTATATTCCTCCAAACATTTTAACTTTGTATCAGTATGGAGTATATAAGCTATTCAACATTCCATTTACCTCTATATGGCTAACTAGATACCTTTTTTTTTGATGGTGCTACGGCGGGCTTACGCCGGCCTGAACCATTTTCATTATAAATAAGAGTAAGATACAACACGTCGGGTACAACAGAAGCATCCAACACACACAAGAAGACACAAGGAACCACAGAAGGAGAATCAGAAAAGAGCTAGGACAAACAGCCAACACCAAGAACTTAGCACCCAACACCACTAGCTGGACCGAGAAGAGCGGAAGCAAGCTTTGTCGAATTAGTCGAAAGGAGATCCATCACCGAGAGGATGTAGAGAAGAAGTCGCCAGCTGCCCTGCGAGCACTCAGCACCTTGAAGAGCTAGGAAGTCGCAACCACCGTCAAAGGGCATCCCATTGCCTAGCCACGTCGCAGCAGAGAGAGCCACAGACCGTGCCGAAGGGCAATGTTCAACCGAGACAGCCCTGCACCTCCTCTAGGCCACACCATGGCCACCATCACAAATAGAGAGAGCCAGGGCACTGTGCAAGGCAACAAAACCTCAAACACCATCGAAGGGCACTGAACACCGAGACCTCATCGCCATCACGAGCCCCCAAGAGATAGGTCAACAACCATCAGCACCAAGATGACCAAGGGATTGGTCGCCGCCACAGATCACTTCCACCACCACCACCCTACACACCAACAACCCAACAACCACTACAACCCAGACATCAAGCTACCAACCGCGGATCCGTGGCTCCCAAAAACAACGCCCCCAAGGAGGAGAAACGACGTCAAGACACCGTCGTTGTTCGATCCATAGATGGATCTAAGGCTTTCACCCGGGGCACACGATTGAGCAGGCAACGATAGCTTCCCGATGACGCCTTCATGAGGGAGAGCGGCGTCCGTAGACGTCGCCGTCATCGTTGCCGACAAGGTCGACACAAGGCTTTCACCCGAAGCATCCCGTCCCAGTCATCTCCGTCGAAGCTAGCAGCTGAGCCCAGCAGCCCGAGACCTCCCTGCCCTCGTACCAGTCCACGGCGAGCGTCCCCACTAGGACTAGCACGAGGCTCCGATGACACCGAAGCTCACCTCGAGCACCTGCACAGCCGGAGTCAAGTTGGTGCCGACTACCACCCGCATACAGGCTCTTGCCGCCGGCCACACCCCACCACCGCCGTAGTCAGACCCCGTCAGCAGCATCCACCGCCGACCCCCTCGTCGTGGCCACGGCACCGCCGGCTGGCCAAGTAACCAGCTGGAAAGCCAGATCCGGGTGCCATGGAGCACCCCAGACCTTCATGGCTGCACACCAGCACATCCAAGCAGCCCGTGCAGCCACACATCGATGATCACCACCTCCACCTGTGCCCTTCGCCACCTGCAAGCTCGACGCCGCGCCAGGCCAGCTCGCTGGACGCCTTGGATCCAGATCCAGCCACCAGGTCTTCCAGCCGCCGCGTCGCTGCTGCAGCGTCACCCGCCACCGCCCCGACTCCACCACCACCCGGCAGCATGCGCCGAGCGAGACCGCCGCCAACCACCGGCAGATGCGTCACCAACCACTGCCAGATGCGTTGTCGGCCCTGCACCACACGTGGCCGCGCCTTGCCACCAGGACGGAGGGAGAGACGCCCCGCTGCCGCCATCCCTGGGACCTGCGCGAGCTTTGCCG
>NC_057812.1:7385252-7394298 GCF_018294505.1 Triticum aestivum | reverse complement strand
GGGGGCTAACTAGATACCTTTGACTACCACTAAACTTCGAACTAGTACGTCACAATATTATGCAATCACATTATAACTCCCATGTATTTTCCCATTGAGCATTTGAAATATCGCATGCTGCCGACATAGCAAACTGATAAACTCAACATATCGGATGAACGATGTGGGTTCTTTTAACCTAATTTGCAAGCTATGTACCCAAGAGAACATGTGTAGTTCTATCTTCCAACAACAGAACAAACATTTAGAGTACAATCCTCACCTGGTGTGCCAACTCTAAACAGCACGATGTCAATGATATTAGTGTGCGTCTACTCCCTCTCTGTAATTGCAAATGCCAGGCATATCCATACAAGTCTCCAAATTAACACTTTGACCACCGATTCCTATGAAAAATATTTTGCTCTGACTTGAATATTAAATATACATCGTGCAAGTATCTTTCATAATGAAGTAATCCTGGTACTATGTTGTCTCCGCTGAACATTTCCATATTGATAATGAGAAAATGTTTGGCTAGCCCAAGTCCTAAACGACCTACATTTACGATTACAGGGGTCTATCCTCAAGGTTGAAGCTCAACAAGGATTAGACAAAGCAAGCCAAGCGATGCCATGTTTATACCGGGTCTTAAATTAAATGACTCAACCAAAAGTACAATGGCAGTAGCTTGTCAGAGTAATTAGTTGCTTTGCATAGACTGCCAAGCTGCAACTTTTATTCTCACGTTCAACTTCTATTATTTTCCCTGCGATGCATTCTGATTACCTTATCCATCATTGATTCAGTTACTTAATTTCTTCGGCTCAGGGTCTAGATATCTTGCTTTGTTAGCATGGAGCTGTTGGTCCTCCCAGGCATTGGACAAGTAAGGAATTACCAGTTTACTCCATGTCCTGGTGCTCTCTTGTTTCTGTGTACATTATCTCTTACTATTACGGCATACAAGCAACATGCAAAAAAATATATATCTATATGATGTCTCCCATTGTCAAGTATACTAGTCAAATATTAAAGCAGGCATGTATTATGCAGGCTTCATGCATAGTTGAGTTCTAATCATTGATAGATCTCTTCGCCTCACGCAAATAGTTCATTGCATGTATCATAAGTGATTTTCTGTTGCCAATAAAGATGCGTTCAGTAGCTGCTAGCTAGATCAAACATATGGCAATATGTGGTTTTGCCTATAACCTATTTTTGTTTTATTAGCAAGAAAGACCACATTAGTGTGCAACTACTCCCACCATTGCTGAAATCAGACTTTCTTCAGTATATCCTGTCATATTGCAATCCATATGATTGAAGATGGCATTCAGTAGCATGTTTGCCTCCTTATTCACTTGTTCTTTCGTCGCAAATAACGTTGTTATATCACTAAATTGGTGTGAACAGGAAGATAAGGAAGATGTGAAAAGGTTGTACCAAGAGAATCTAGCTACACTTGATCGAGTGAAGAAACGCCAGGAATTTATGAGGTAAGGATCTAGAGTTTGTTGCTGCATGATTTCTTAAGTGAAATGATCCTAATCCCTTTTCCTCCTTTCTGAAGGGCGCGCGTTGGGTTTCTCGATAAGGGGAACAAGTGTCTGAGTTGGTCTTTCAAGCTGCTTTTCCCTGTTCATGTCGTTGCTGTTGTCCTGAAGGTGACCACTCGTTAGAGGAGATATGATTATTCCCTTGGTCGGTTTCATCTATCTATGGCATGTATTAATGAGCACTTTGTTGCTTGTCTGGTGTATGTTCGGTGATGTGAGGTCGCCATATGAGACATGTATTATCATGGTTGTACACCATATAAGCTGAAGTAGTTTTGATGTAATCAAAACCATGTTCCGTGTTTCAAATCTTAATTATCCCTGTTATATCTGGTATCGATTAATGGGCAACCAGTTACCAGTTTATACTTTTCTAATGAATGGGCATTGTGTTTACTAGTACCTCTGTACCATAATATATGATGTTATTACAACAAATATATGAGAGTACATTGGCTGCAATAACATATTATATTAGAGGACAGAGGGAGTAATTGATTGCTCCATGTTAGAATGTATGGTTGTGTTGTTCTCTGTAGACTATTAGTGAAATTTGTGAACTGCTGATTTTTTTTTCATCTTTGTCACCTTTGTAAATCTGTTAGCAATCAATCATCTATGTTTATCATATCTATATCTACTGTCTAGGGTTGCTGATGGGTTGAACCCTCCTGTCTGTTGTGGTGGTACCAATGGAAGCTTTCTGGTTTCATGTTGCATTTTCTTTCTATGCAGTCATGTGGCATGGCCAGTTCTGTAGTTGCGTTTACAGGAGAGAAAAGGCTAATGGCTGTCATCTCTGGACTGCTCAATCACCAATGTGTTATTTTCAATGAGCCATGCCATTTTCCTGTGCTGACTCCAGATCAACCAGACTTTTTCGAAACGAAGACTGACCAGATTTTCTTCTGCATAAATCATGTTTGGTGCCTCTATATTAACAAGTTGAGTGAAATCACAGCCGCATTTAGGGCTTGATGACGTTGTGCTTTTCAGTTTCATTTATTTTGAATGAGTTTGCCACCACTTAGAGAATGTACATGAATATAGTGCATCTCATACTATTGACAATGAATGATATTCCCTTCATCATATCATTTTTTAGGCCCAAACTTTGGTGTGTTGTGTGAGAAAAAACTAGATTCAGTGAAGAATTTGGTAATTCAGCGCATCTCGAAGACTCTTAACAGATATGTTCAACCTGCCCTTACCAGAACGTACACCTGCCATTAACGTTTCTTCGGCAAGTTGAAGGTTTGTGCATTGTTGAAGTTGGAAGCAAAAGAAACCATGGTGGACATGTGGATTCAACCCTAGTAGTAGATAGATATTGATATGAATTATGATACACCCATCAGATCAACTGTTGCTGGTCCAGCTGGTGGATGGGCAACTGACTGATGACAAACTTATGAAGGCCATGATGATTTACACGGTGTAGATAGAAATTCCCTTATGATCTAATTCCAAGCGGTAGTAAATACCAGGACTTGGCAATATTTAATTGATCACAATTCCGTATGTTCCATTTATAATAAAGGTTCCTAAGGAATTCATTACTAGTACAATTCCATGCCTGAATAGTGCATCTGGCATAATTTCCATGATTAGTTCAGGTTCATTGAGGTCTTCTATTCATGCAAGCTTGCAACAATTTACTACTGATAGTATATATATATGCTACCAGAGAGTCTAGCTTGTGGGTGAACTAGTTCTTGAAGCAGCACATGTTCTGAAATTGCAACTCGAGACACAATATGTTGTGGACGAAAACCCTTCTTGGCAGGTCACTGGAAGTAAGCATGTTATTCAATGTAATTCTAAATCAAAGTAAAGTTTGAATATGTGTGGCTGCATTGTGTATGAATAATAAATAAACCTGCTTTTCAAAGAAATTTGGACTCCTGTAAAAAACTAGTTAAAACTATGTAATGGTCATAAGCACAGGGACACCATAACTGTGTCATCAAGAAGTGCAGTAAATTGTTGTAAAAAAGGAGAAGAAAACTTGTGCCACGAATTAGATATCCAGATTACACTACAAATGGTACGAGCGAAACGACACATTGTCTGGGTTTTCCACTGGCATGGCAGCTGATTCAAGGAATCACACATCTTAACAGCCAAATCCAAAATGGGGTCGAGTTAAGTTTCAACTCAGCAGCAGTGCTGCATTGCTCTTTCAGAAGAGAAGCACACTAAACCCAGTGAGAGTAGAGAGACGTCCGTAACCGGAGTTCTGTTACATAAGTTATATATATATACTACTTCAGAGCGCTGGCAGCAGAGTAGAGACATGCAGCTACCAGCTACACCATAAGCAGTATGGGCGCAAGTCACTGCTCAGGTTGAGCTTCAGCTGCAGGGCGCAACATGGGGATGGAATACGACACAATCTCAAGCAGAATGCCAGCGCCAAAGCACATCTTTATTGTCCCAAACATGTCCTTCATCAGGCCAGGCACCTTCTCTTTCTCCTTCCTTCAGAAGGAAACGAATCAGGTTTAGTAACATACCGTTGGGCGCAGATAGAATTAAGGATCATGAGACAGACTATACCTCACTCCCTCCCAGGCTTCATCTATCTGTTTGCCAATCAACTCGACCTCACGCAGGACCTCCTCTTGACTTGCCTTGTTCAAATCAAGTCTTTTGCCCTGCTGTCCACCCTACAAACGCAGCATCGAAAGCGTAAATAGCTTATAGACAGCATTGCAAGCATCAAAATCTGGAAGCATGATAATCAAGAGCATACCAAGAATGAGCTTTCTTTACACAGGCATATTATTATACTCTATAATAGTTGATGCTTAGACAGTATTTTGCAAGCATCAAAATCTGAAAGCGTGATAATTTAGAACTATAATGGTTCATCCTCGAACACATATGTCCTGAGCACTTTACACAGGCATGTACCCTACAATTCTTCATGGTTTTCTTTGGGTGGGTCGGTGGGGTAATACCATCTTCAAAGAAATTCGCTTTTAAACTTTCTTAAAAAAGCTTTGGGTTGGTAGAGAGGCTGTTATTCCATTGTTGCCTTGAAACAAAGAGCATTTTGTGGCTTCTAAAAAGAGTTAGTTTTTCCGCATACAATTACAACACAGGTAGAGATGTGGCATGACCAGACTAAGTAAAATCACTAGCAAGGAGTTGTGTTGTCTGCGGTGGGTGAAATCAGAGAAAGGAAATCAAGCCGTGCAAGGCACATCACCACACCACTCCAGTACAAATCGGACAGGGACTCGATCAACAATCAATCAATCAGGGAGGGAACGGGAGGGCAACCTGCGCGGAGGTGCTGCAGAAGAACCTTGGACGAACGCGGGCCGCCAGCGCCGGCAGGTCGCGGGGAGCCGGCGGAGGCACGCGTAGGGCGGAGGAACGCATCCGGGCGGCGAGTGTGCGCAGCGCCATGGCTCGCCGAGAGGGAGGGGGCGGGGCCGGGGACGGCGGCGGCGGCGGCGGACGGCTAGGGTTTGCGGTGTCTCGACCTTTCTCGATTCCTCTTCTCTCCCCTCTCTCGCGGCTTGGCTTGGCTGCCTACTTATTTTAGTTTTTTTTTGAGACAATTCCTACTTATTTTAGTAGAGAGCGAGAGCGAGACGGCCACGTTTGCGATCCTCGGCCTGCTCATCTTCTTGGGCCGCCCGTAATATACTACTCCCGGGCCTCATGCCCTCTTTCCCTCCCACGTGGCATTTCCTAAACGGAGCCCGCTGCGCCCGTTTTAGTTGTTTAGCCAAAATCAACGCACTTTTTTCGAAATCGATGAACTCTCTTTCAAATCAATGAACTCTTTTTTAAATCGATGAACTCTTTTTGAAATCTTTTTCAAAACCTATGATCTCTTTTCAATATTGATGAACTCTTTTTCAAAACCGATGAACTTTTTCAAAATCGATGAACTCTTTTTCAAATCGATGAACATTTTCAAAATCGATGAACTCTTTTCGAAATCTTTTTTTCAAACTGATGAACTTTTTTCAAAACCGATGATCTCTTCTCAAAATTGATGAATTCTTTTTCAAAATCGATGAACTCTTTTCCAAATCGATGAACTCTTTTCAAAATCGATGAACTTTTTTCCAAATCGATGAACTCTTTTCGAAATCCATGAAATTTTTTGAATTTTGATGAACTTTTTTTCAAACTCGTTGAACTAATTTTCAATTTTGATGAACTTTTTTCAGATACGATGAAGATTGTTTGCAATTTCGATGAACTTATTTCAAATTGATGAACTTTTTTTTCAAATCGGTGAACTTTTTCCAAAATCGACAAACCTTTTCCAAAATTTGATGAACTTTTTTTAAATCCGTGAACCTTTTTCTCAAGATTTGTGAACTATTTTTCAAAACAGGTTAACTTTTTCTCAAAATTGTGAACTTTCTCAAATTGCTCAACTTTTTTCAAATTTTTATGTTTTTTTAAAACCAATGTACCTTTTTGATAATGTTTATGAATAATTGAAAAATCAAAGTGCTACAGTTAATGGCATGCGTGCAACAAAGTACACGGCTACAAATGTCCTTAAACGCTTTACGCTGAAATAAGTCAATCAGGTGGTTAGGGAAACTCGTACGTTTCTGTAACAGCGGGAATTCGATCCCTCATGAGAATAACATTTTCGGTATTTTTTCGCTCTAGCCCACGTGGTAGCTCTATCGAATGAATTTTTGCTGGGCCGGCCCAGTAGCAACGCCTTCAGGCGCCAGTAAGCCGAGCGCCGGTTAGGAGCTCCCCTCCCACGTGTTTCTTTTCAAGTGAGAAGATAACAGTGCCATTGTGTCCAAACAAAAAGCTAAATGCAATTCTGTATATGAGGGTGATATAATAAAATCACTCTTCTTGATGGTGATATAAATGGAATTCCCTATATGATGCATTCTGCGTTAAACTGTCGTTCCTTCACACAAGGAGCAACGCACATGGCCTGGCCCAAATAGGCGTTTCTTTCACATGCAAAATAACTAATTTTTGGAAGATTCATAAATCAAATTAAATTTTGGGAACGTTCCAATCATGTTTTCTTCTTATTTTTCTTCCGGGTTTCCTATTTCCTTTTTCTTCCCTTTTTGTTTTTCTATTTACAAATTTTCAAATCTTCAAATATGTTTGGAGAATTTATAAAAAAATCTCGTTTAATTTTTTTAAGTATTTAAAAAAACTAGTTTCACATTTCCAAAAAATGTTTGAGTTTTTTTCAAAACACATATTTAAAAAACTGTTCGCGTTTTGAAACAAATTCTGGGATTTCAAATATTGTTGCTGTTTAACAAAAACACATTTTTCAGAAAAATCCGTGCTTTTAAAATGATGTTTTTAAAAAAGTTCCAGTTTTCATAATTTGTCCGTAAATTCAAGAAACAATGTTGTTTTCAAAACATCAGGAATTTCAAAAAAGTTCCCTTTTTAAAAACCATCCATATATTCAAATAAAAATATCATGTTTTTCAAAAAATTCAAAAAGTGTTCATAGTTTCAATAAATGTTTAGAATTTCAAATTTCGTTCATGTTTTTCAAAAAAAGATTTGGAACTTCTAAAAATGTCCACCTTTTCAAAAGACATGTTCGGAATTACGAAATTTCGTTTCGAATTTCTAGATATTTTGTTCGCATCTCCAGCTGCAGTTAGTATTTAAAATTTCATGATTCCCATTAGTTAGTTATGTTAGCGGAAGCCGACGGCACCAACTGCTGCCTATGTATAGAGAGTGAGCGAGACGACGGCCACGTTTGTGATCTTCGGCCTGCTCATCTTCTTGGGCCGCCCATAATACTACTCTTGGCCTCTTTTCCCTCCCACCTGTTTCTTTTTCTTCTTCTTTTTTTGCAAAAGCATGTGTCTCTTTTTTTTGAGGGAAAGAGTACAACAAGCTACTCTTCAGCCAACACGAAGTCGGCAGCTAACGCTGCGTTCAGATCATCCGGAACACCCGCCACCATATGCATCTCCTTTTTCCTGGCACAGGCCACCAGTAGATGAGCCACTTTGTTCTGATTCCTGCTGGCGTATATAACCTGAGCGGCAGCAAACTTTTCAAGCTCCTCCTTGATATCGACGAGCACCGGGTAGCAGGCAGATGAATTACTGCCTCCCGGCTTCAGTTCATTCGCAAGGTGCATGCAGTCCGTTTCCGCGACCATTGGACCCATGTACAGAGCGGTCAGGTTTTGCAGCCCCGACACGAGTGCCTGTGCTTCAACTTCCTCAGCAGACATGCGGCACACGCTTCGTTCGGACAACGAGAAGAGGACAAAACCCCAATGGTCCCGTGCGATTGCTCCAGTGTGGGAGGCGCCGCTGTCAGCTATGAATGCCGCGTCCGTGTTTAGTTTGTCAGTTCCCGTCACTGGGGGCTTCCAATTATTGGCCATAGGTGTCTCAGTAGTCCCCCCTGTCCGTCCAACGCTGCGGGCAAAGGGAACAATAGAGTCCGGCCTGCCAATGCATGCCCGGGCTGCAGCTCCGCTTGTTTGCCCTTTGTATCGGGCACTCTCCCCGAGACGCCGCGGGTTAGCTCCTCCTCGTACTGTTTTAAGAAGATAACGGATCGGCTGATCAGCTCCTTTCCTGCGTTATGGGTGCAATCATCCCGAAGGAACCAACATCGCCACAGCAACAGTAAGATTTTTTTTCTAGTCTTTGAGTTGCTTGGGCAGAGGAGATTCTGGAGCCAATCAACCCCTGTGTTTCTGAACTGTTCCTCACTAGGAAGCTCCCAGGCCGCTCTCATTTCATGTCTCAGCGCCTTGCTCTTCGTGCAAGAAATGGCAGCATGATATTCATCTTCATCTCCGTTTCCGCATATATTGCATGTGCTATTCACTTCCAGGGTGCGCTTCCATTTGTTCTTTTTTGTGGCCAAGGTGCTAGTGGCCACTCTCCACTCAAAAATCTTAATCTTCTGTGGAACCTTTGCCTTCCGAATGATGTCCCAGATACTACGATCACCAACCTCGTTTGCTGAGCTAGAGGCTGGGGTACTAGCTTGGGTTTGGATAGACATCGCCAGCCTATAGGCACTTCTAACCGAGAACACTCCGGATTTCTCATAGTGCCAAGCCAGTACATCCGTAGATCCCGCCCTTGGTATTTTGATGTTGCAAATTTCCTCAGCGTCAAAAGGGTAAAACAACTGATGAACTAGGTCCGAGTTCCATCCACTGCCGCCATCAACAACTGATTAACCCATCTTAGTCTGGATCAACGAATGATGTTGGCAGGTTTGAGCCCTTCCTTACATGGAATCCAATTGTCTCTCTGGATGTTTATCCTTCTCCCATCTCCGACCCTCCAAATAAGACCAGCCTTGAGAAGTTCGAGTCCATGTTCAATCCCACGCCAGACCGGTGAAGCTTCAGAAGCAAAAACCGTATCAATCATCTCTCCATGCGGCTAGTACTTGGACTTGAGAACACGTGCACATAGGCTATCTGGTCTTTGTAGCAGTCTCCAAGCTTGTCTTGCTAGAAAAGCTTGGTTGAAGAGTTTCATGTCTCT
>NC_057812.1:7381951-7384922 GCF_018294505.1 Triticum aestivum | reverse complement strand
TTTCATACTTATCGCAGAACCCTTGGGACATCTTAAACACGCCCATGCAATAGGTGGGCAGTGCTTGTAGAACGGATTTTACTAGGACCTCTTTAGCGGCATGAGACATAAAATCCAAGCATCTCTTGATAAACCTCTCCAAGATTGGCTGAAACTGAGAGTCCTTCATGGCGACCTTTCGGGGTGGGGAGGCCTAAATACTTACTTTCAAAGGTGGACGTGGAGATCTGCAGTTCTGATTTGACATCTAGTTGCATTTCTTCCGGGCATATCTCACTAAACAGCACCGAACACTTGCTGTTGCTCAGGAGTTGACTCGACCCCCTTTGGAACTTCTCAAGGATCTGCATAACGGTTTTGGCCTCTTCTTTGCATGCCTTGAAGAAGAGCAAGCTATCGTTAGCAAAAAAACAGATTTGAGATTCCGGGGCTCCCTCTAGCAATTTTTAGGGGCGTAATCGTGCCTTGGCTGATCTCTTTCTCAATCAGACATGAGAGTCCTTCCGCAACGAAGAGGAACAGGTAGGGGCTCAGCGGGTCACCCTGCCGGAGCCCTCTCGAGGGAGAAAAGGGCTCCAAGAGTCTCCATTATACTTGACTGTGTATCTCACGGATTTCATGCAACACATCACCCAGCCGATCCACTTTTGGTCAAATCCTAGTTTCCGAAGGGCATCCTCCATGAAACCCCAGTCCACTCTATCATACGCCTTTGCTAGGTCCAGCTTGAAGGCACAATGGGTATTTGATTTGTGCCTACTATGTTGTATTTTGTGGAAGCACTCGAAAGCGATTGTAGCATTATCCGTAATCAGACGCCCGGGGATGAAGGCGCTTTGCGTCTCTGAGATAAGCTCGTCCAGCAGGGGCCTTAGCCGATTCACCATGCACTTAGAGATCACCTTATAAATAACATTGCAGAGGCTAATGGGACGAAAATCCTTAAGGAATTCTGGGTTGTTGTTCTTTGGGATAAGTACGATGACGGTGTTGTTGATACCTTCCGGCATAACACCCTCCTTGCAGAATTTCAGAATCGCATTCACCACATCTTGCTTCACTGTGCTCCAGTTCCTTTGAAAAAATCTTGCCAGAAAACCATCCGGACCGGGGGCCTTCAACGGGCCAATTTGGAATAGGGCATCACTTACTTCTTTCTCCGTAAAATCCTTAATCAGGGCCTCATTCATCCCGCGGGTAACTCTTTCATTCATGCAATCCACTATCACCTTCGGATCAAGATCTTCCTCCTTCGTATAAAGCTGCTTGAAAAAATTCGTGGTCATTTCCTGAAGCTTACTTCTGTCCTCCACCCAAGCGCCTCCCTCATCTTTTAGTTTACTGATAGTATTCTTTTTGCGTCTCCAAGATGCCTTGCATTGGAAATACTTTGTATTTTTGTCCCCCTCTCGTAGCCAAAGAGCCCTCGATCGCTGCCTCCACATCATCTCCTCCCGATGGAGGAGCTCATCTAGATTCCTCGAAACAGACTTTATCTCTTTGTCCCTTGCTACTGAAGGCTGGTGTTTCCAAAGGTTTTCCAGTTGTTTCCTTAGGGCTGCAGTCTGCTTAATAATTGAGCCGGAGTTGTTTTTTACCCACTCGCTAAGTGAGCGTTGCAGGTCTGACAGTTTAGTATAGATGCCAGCCAGGTCCGTGGCCGTTGCTTTCTCCTTCCACGAGTCTACAATTGCGTCTGACAGGGATTCCAACCTTTCCCACATGTGCTCATATTGGAAGATTTTATTCAGGGGTCTCCACTCCTTCCTTGGTCCAAACCTGGGTAAAAGAGGGAGGTGATCCAATCGGGACGAGCAAATGTGTTCGATCGAGGCCTCTGGGAAAATGGAGCTCCAACCCTGGTCTGCAACCCCACGGTCTATTCTAGCTTTCACATTATTTTCACCACTTTGCTTGTTGTCGTAAGTCCATTTAGGGCCTCTGAAGCCCAGGTTGATTAGCTTACAGTCTGATAGTACATCTATGAAGTTAGCCATGTTCCTCTCACTCCTTTGGGCTTTTGAGATGTGTTCATGTTGCCAGGTCATTTCGTTAAAGTCTCCTATCATCAGCCAAGGTTCACTTGACAGGGGCCTAATCCTCCTTAGAAGATCCCACATGTGATGCCTTTCGCTCGCTTTTGGCTCATCATAATCGAATGTGCCATGCCATTGCCGGCTATGGGGATTGAGACGGATCAACACATCAATATAACGCGGTCCAACAGTGAGCTTTTTTATTTCAACTTGCTCATCATAGAAGAGAGCAATGCCTGCACCCTTCCCCTTTCCGACATGGGAGATGCAATATTTGAGACCTAGCCTCCTACGCAGCTTATTGACATACTCCTCGCTGCTTCTAGTTTCAGAGATAAAAACCAAAGACGGACGGTAGGTGCGCACTAGGCACACCAATTCCTGAACTGTCCGGGGTCGCCCAAGTCCCCGGCAGTTCCAGCTGATGATCGTCATGGCTCCTGGCGGGTGCTGTCAGATGCACCCACCAGTTGACTGAGAGCCCCAGGCTCGGTAGCTTCCTGACCACATTCACTGCCATTGTCACCCATACCTCTAGGTTCCTGTTTCCCTTTCTTTTTCTTGTTTTGTTCAGATTCAGTGTCCTTTCCTGGTGATTCCGCTATCGCCGTCTCCTGTTGTCCACAGGCGTCCCTCTTGCCTAGGACCGACCCAGGGAGGGTCGAGCTCCCGCCGCTACCCTTGAGGACCGCCTTCTTATGTTTGTTTCCGCTCCCCTTCCCTGCAGTAATTCCTTCATGTTTGCCCAACTTGCTGGCCGGAGACACGCCCCCTTTGTTCTTCATCTGTGCTACTTCGACGGACAGCATCATGGCCTGATTTCCCTCCCTTGTCCTCTTCGTGTCCTCCTCCTTACTGATTGCTTCCTCAGGCCCATGCAGCAGCTTGTACGTCTCCAATTCCTGGGTCACGGTCTCGCCCCCCTTGGCTGTCCC
>NC_057812.1:7374550-7381760 GCF_018294505.1 Triticum aestivum | reverse complement strand
ATCCCCCACCATAGCAGTGTCACCAGCCGCTACCTTGTGTGCTTCTGTAGACCCCTTGTTCATCACAATTGCAGCCGGGGGGACACCAACAGGGACCACACAGGTGTGATCGCTGAAGCCTGGCCAGGAGGGGTTTTGTCGTTGTCGATCCCAGACCTGGCCTGACCATTTGCCATCGATGGAACACGCACAGTCGCCAGGGTTTTGGCGTCGGCCCCAACCTTCTCTGTATCCAGCCGTATAGCGCTCATGGCCGCGATAGCCAGTTGGACCAGGGGGTCCGCCAGCACCGCTTCTGGCACTCTGCCATATCTTTCTTCCACTGGCTTTTGGGGGACCCTAGCGTGATCTCCTTTGGCTTCTGACTCGAAGAGAAGAAATCGTCGGGCGCTGCTCGCCTCCGGGACGACAATGCCACCCCTAGTACTACTCCTCTTGAAGGGAGAGGCGCGCATCGCATGTGTCTCTTTTTAAGTGAGAAAATTTCTGAAATCACTAGCAAAAGATAACAGTGCCTAAAAAAAATTAAAATAGCTAAAGATAACCCTTTGCATAGCTTACTTTCACTTTTCTTGATGGTGATAAATGGAATTCCCTATATGATTTTTTTGAGTGGTAAACCCTTATTATTAATCAATCACAAGGTTTACACGAAAAATGATAGGGTCATGAGGTACTCCCAGCCACAAGTGGCGACCTGCCTCTAAAGAGCTAGAAATCTTAACTAAATTGTGGGCATCTTTGTTCAAAACTATACTTTCAAAAATAAAATTACATAGCTCCGGCAACATTTTCTTTGATAATTGTCCCATAGATGCCTTCAGTTCCTTCTTTGATCTCCGAGATTACTGGTTTGCAGTCACATGAAATAACAACACGGTTCACTGCTTCGCGACATGCAAATGCTTCCAGCGTCCCAGGATCTGTTATGTGAGAAAAAAACATAGCAGAAGAGCCAAGAAAATGCCCTTGGTGATCCCTACACACCGTGGAAGCAGCCCCCCTTTGCCCATTCCTCGGCAAACCGCCATCCACTATGCAAAATAACTAAATTTTCCAAAAATTCAAAAATTAAATTAAATTTTAGGAACGTTCTAAACATGTTTTATTTTTAAATTTTTTCGGATTTCCTTTTTTATTTTTACTTTTATTTCCTTTTCCCTTGTTTCTTCCCTTTTTTCTTTCTTTACAAATTGTTAAAATCTTCAAAAATGTTTGGAACTAAAAAAATCATTTTTTAAATGTCCGCATTTTAGAAAGTTGTTTCATATTTCCAAAAAATATTTGATTTTCTTTTTCTAAAAATGCATATTTAAAAATTATTTGTGTTTTGGAAAAAAAATCAGAGATTTCAAAAAATCTCCCCGTTTAAAAAAAATCATATTTTTCAAAAAAGTTCGTGGACGCGCGTGGCCATTGACGCCATGGACACGCGCCCTTCATTCAAGAGGAATATTTGTTCTACCTTTAGCTCCTCGTTGGGTTCGACACTCTTACTTATTGAAAGAGGCTACAATTGATCCCCTATACTTGTGGGTTATCAAGACCTTTTTCTGGCGCCATTGCCGGGGAGTTATAGCGTGGGGTGAATATTCTCGTGTGTGGTTGTTTGCTTTATCACTAAGTAGTTTTTATTTTGTGCTCTTGTTTTCTATCTTTAGTTATGGGTAGGAAACGTAAAATACCAAAAAAATTAGTTGTACCTACTACACCAATGGTTGAAGAACCACTCGAAATCTATCACACTCCTGAAGCTTTTTACTTGGATCATCTTCGATCCTTATGTGCTCGTGCTGAAACCCCAACAGTTGAGGGCAAATCTCTAGATGAGCATGCTTGTTATGTGCGACACCGCATATCTGAAAAAGGGAAACTTTTACTGGATCAAATTCATCGTTTGCAATGCTATACTTGGAATTTATGTGAAATATATAATTTTACTTGTTGTTCTGAAGACCCTAAGAAACACCTTCCCTACCAATGTGAGTTTAGTGATAATGGAATCGTATCTTCGTATGCTAAGGATGTTTATAATTACTATGATGTTCAACAAATTGAATAATTTGTTGCTTTTAAGGGTGCTTATGAAATTGCTTCTTTGATTGAAACATATGATGCTACTCTTTACAAATCTGAAAATTTTGCCATACTTAAATATTGTTATAATAATTGTGCTTCTAATGCCTATGTTAAACCATATATTGAGGACTCCTCCGCTGTCCAAGAAGAGACTAATATCTTGCAGGAGTCTATGGAAGAAGGAATTGATGAAACTGTGGGCTCATTGGATGAAAAAGATGATGAGGAGAGCGAAGAACAAAAGGAGGAAGATCGGATTAGCTACCCGTGCCCACCTTCTAATGAGAGTAACTCTTCAACTTATACATTGTTTAATTTCCCTTCGTTCTTACCGAAGGATGGTTGCTATGATGATTGTTATGATCCCGTTGATTCTTTTGAAATATTCCTTTTTGATGATACTTGCTATGCTTGTGGCCAAGATGTCAATATGAATTATGCTTATGGAGATGAACTTGCTATAGTTCCTTATGTTAAACATGAAATTGTTGCTATTGCACCCCACGCATGATAGTCCTATTATCTTTTTGAATTCTCCCGACTACACTATATCGGAGAAGTATGCACTTATTAAGAATATGCATGTGGTTGCTGCTCCTACTTGCAATTATTATGAGAGAGGAACTACATCTCCGCCTCTCCATGTTTTCAATATGATAAAATTGCAAGAAACTGTTTATACTATGCATTGGCCTTTACTATGTGTGCATGAATTGTTCTTTTATGACATGCCGATGCATAGGAAGAGAGTTAGACTTCGTTGTTGCATGATATATGTTACTTTGTGCTCACTACTAAATCACAAATCATTGTTAATTAAAATTGGCTTTGATATACCTTGGGATCCGGGTGGATCCATTACTTGAGCACTATATGCCTAGCTTAATGGCTTTAAAGAAAGCGCTGCCAGGGAGACAACCGGAAGTTTTAGAGAGTCATTTTATTTCTGTTGTGTGCTTTTATAAAGTTTAAAAATAAAAATAATGTGCCAAGATTTGCCTTTAGGATGTTTACATTGCTTGTTGGTTTGTGCGGTGCAAGACAGAAACTTTGGCTGTAGTGCGTGATTTTACATTTTTTACTGGAACGTCAAACGGTTCTGAAACTTTTTGCACTGTCTTGCTATACAAATTATTTATTTTTCCTATTTTTTCAGAAAATTTGGAGTACCATAAGTATGGTGAATGTTCAGATTACTACAGACTGTCCTGTTTAAGACAGATTCTATTTTTGATGCATAGTTTGCTTGTTTTGATGAAACTATCAATTTCTATCAGTGGATTAAGCCATGAAAAAGTTATATTACAGTAGCTACAATGCAAAAACAAAATATGAATTGGTTTGCAGCAGTACTTAGAGTAGTGATTTGCTTTATTATACTAACGGATCTTACCGAACTTTCTGTTGAGTTTTGTGTGGATGAAGTGTTCGAGGATCGAGGAGGTCTCGATATGAGGAAAAGGAGGTGAGGCAAGAGCTCAAGCTTGGGGATGGCCAAGGCACCCCAAGTAAATATTCAAGGAGACTCAAGCGTCTAAGTTTGGGGATACCCCGGAAGGCATCCCATCTTTTTTCAACAAGTATCGGTATGTTTTCGGATTCGTTTCGTTCATGCGATATGTGCAAATCTTGAAGCGTCTTTTGCATTTAGTTTTCACTTTTATTTTATGCACCATGCTGGTATGATATAGTCCATGCACTACTAGAAAAAAGAATACTAGCAGCGCGGGTAAAATGGCTACTAGCAGCGCGGGTACCCGCACTACTAATATCGCGCTACAGCTAATAGTTAGTAGTAGCGCGGGTAAACCCACGCTACTACTAACATTTTAGTAATAGCGCACGTGCAAACCCACGCTACTAGTAATGAACTAGTAGTAGCGCGGCAGGTTTTTCCCCACGCTACTACTAAAAAGTTAGTAGTAGCCCGGTTTCAAACCCACGCTACTATTAACGAAGTAGTAGCGCGTTTGGTTTTTCCCATGCTACTACTAACTAATTAGGAATTAGAAAAAATAAAAGCCACCAATTCCATTCTATGCATACAATTCCAACAACTAAAACAAACACATATTTGCAATAAACCAGCAGCATTACACACCATTACTAATCCAAGATTTATAATAAACCAGCGACATTAGAGCACATACTGTAACAGCATACAAAATTGTCATGGTTTTCAGGCCTTCAATTAAAACACCTACACTTCTTGCCAAGTCACTTACTCCCAGCTAGTGCAAACACAGTTACAAGCAAACCAAAATGTATAAAAACACCAAACAGTGGCATCTCTCCAAATGATCTGCTCCCTTTGCATCCTTGCAAGCATCTTCACGATAAGCAAATCCATAGGAAAAAGTCAACTTAGCATGTGCTCCCTCTGTCAACTCTCCAAAGTAGATTTTATCCATTGCCCTGGCCATGTTCAAGAAACACTAAATTAAGAATATTTCTACTCTAAATACAGGAGGCATCAGGACAGAAAACAAAAGATGAGCAATATCATATGAGCAGAATAAAGAGGAGTTTGGACCATAGCATGGTTAACAATAAAAGATAGTGCTCTAACAAAAGCAAGAGTGCAACACGTTGCCTTGTTCCCTTTCAAATATCAACACTAAAAAAGGCAATAAACATAAACATATAATTTTGGACTACAACAAAAATCAGTTAAATGGTTCAGGAAAATATAGGGAGATATCATATGCAGTAAGTGGATGAAGCACATATCTAGAGGCATTTTTGAATTAACTGGTAGAATAAAAATCAGGTGCACTGGTACAGCAGCATAGGACTAATGGACGGCTTGAGGGTCAAAACAGCCAAGATATTTATGAGCAAGCCAGAAAGTGGCATGTCCAAATTAACTACTGGACAAAGAATGCATTTAGGTCTGTTCTAAATTGAGTTTGAAGCTAGTCTTCTAGCATATAACAACTTCTCACTGAAGAAGATAATGCAAAAGCATAGTAAGATTAAAAGATAGCTGGCATGGAGTTGGCCATTCACATTCAAGTAACCAGTTCCATCGTGATATAGCAGAGGTCCTTCCCCATTCTAGTCCCTCTTAATTCTGTCGGTCAAGGTGCAAGATTTTTCACTGACAAATAGAGCATAAGACAGAGAAGCCATGTTAGTCATCTCCATGGTCAAATTTTGTGCTGCAGAGATAGTTTACAAGTCCATCAAATGCAGCAAAGGACAACGATACAGCAGTATGAAATCAAACATTGATCACATGGTTCATAGACCGAACTATCCATAACAAAAAGAAGCACTTGGAGTGTAATACACAGTCCATTTGTGCAAAGTTGCCCAAGGGTGAAGAAATGCTTACTGGACAGAGCTTATATTTCAGTTACAAAGAAACCCTATGAGTAAGGCATTGTAAGTGCAGGTATATTTCAGTTACAAAAAGATATTCAGTTAAAAAGTGAAAAATAACTGAATGAAACTCAAACTATATATTTCAGTTACAAAAAATATTTCAGCTTAGGAATGTAGTGTATAAATCAGACTAGATAGATGACACTACTGAAGCTTACAAGCAAATACATGGTGCATACAAAGATGAAGAACATGCAGTCCTTCAAGTAAATATGAAGACAAAATAAATGATTTACTTGTTATTCTATTTTACCCCAGTATTTGTCATGCATACAAAATACATATGTGTATTCGACAAAATCTGCAGCTATGCATTATCGTTGCTATCAAAAAGACATTGTAGGCCTATCTTGGTTGTAAATTACTGTGATGTAAGATGCCACCAAAAAATGTATCTCCATCTTGTAATTTAGATTTTTATTGACACTATACATAGGTCAGAGAAAACACTATAATTCAACCAAAAAACAGTAGCTTTGCTTAAGAACATGATACTGAGTACTTCCAATTTATCTTAAAATTTCAGGATCAAGAAGCTGAAGGAAACAAAGGCGAAGTAAGAATGCGAGGATGAGTCATACCTGCAAGATGAACAGCATGCATCCCTTCATGTAAGCCAAAAATAGCTTCTTGTGAAAAGGAAAACAAAGATCAGGTTGTTGTATCTAAATTGTTTGTAAAATATTGTATTTACAGAATGGGACGTACACATTTACTGAACTTCTTTAGAACTGAATGATGGTCGACGATTATATACCACGGTTATATTAATTGTGCAATACTCAATACCATCTTCTATTCTTAATCCATGATTTCCGTCCTTCGCTTCACAATTCTCTAATGCTACAAACTAGCAACTGATCCCTCTAGAACTAACTGAAAAATACCAAGGCATTCAGGAAATACATCACTCAAGCTTCTTGTTGTAAATTCTGTTGTTGGGATTAACAGCCTGCTTGGTTTGTACTGAACTACCATCATTCAGTTCTCTTCATGCAATGCAGACTCTGAACCATAGCCTGAATATATGGCTGTCTGTAGTACTGTAGCTATTAGGAATTCAGAATCAGCCCCGTGCTAATTTGACTTGAATCAAGCAGCCCAGCTGCCTTCATCTCGCATCCCCAAGCGAAGGCAGTTCTCCAGGGCCAAGGCAGCGGAGCGATCCAACCGCGCCTCCTCTCCCCAGGCGACGAGATCTAGCTACAGGGGCGGCCTCGATACCATTCCGCTAATCGTCCTACTTCTCCTACCCTGACCATCAGCTAATCAATCATGCGGATTCCTGAATCTGCTCCCTCCCTCCCTCCCTAAAACTCCCGTTCGCGCAGATCCAAATCCTATCAACCCGCCTCCAACAGTAACTGTAAAAATCCTGAACCCAGCACCGGGAAATTTTTTTAAAACAGAAAGCAGATCAGGAGCCCCGAACCAGTGGTGTGCCGAGCGCCGCGCCTGCCTTCTTCCTCGCAGCCGGCGGCTTGCCGGCGACGGGCCACGGGATGGAGCCGCGGGACGGGGAAGCGACGGCGGGGCGGGCGCGCGCGCGGGGGTCGAGGCCCCAGGAAATGGAATCCAGAGAGGGAGGGAGAGAGCGGAACCTGGCGAGGGATCGAGGCCGCCTCTCGCGGCGGCTTGCGTGGGGGGGAGGCGAGGGCGCGGAGAAGAACGACGACGAGGAGGGGAGGGGGAGGATGCGCAGGCGCGAGATCGCCATGGCCGCCTACATCCCGGAGCCGTAGGC